>NC_089743.1:77727470-77782470 GCF_040412425.1 Macrobrachium rosenbergii
AGAATCCGACACATTATGAAGAGAAATGAATTTCTTTCACAGGAAATAAATTCTCTAATTCTTCATTGGCCGGTCGGAGAGTCGAACGTAAATAACAGGTCAAAAATCTTCAAACGATAAATAAATTTTATATATATATATATATATATATATATATATATACATATATATATATAGATATAAACATATACATACAGATACACATATATATACATATATATATATATATATATATATATATATATATATATATATATATATATATATATATATATTATAAATTATGTGGTATGTCAACCTTTCAGTCGCTGACACGTTGATTTTTTGGTCTGTTTATTTTTGGGTTCATACGAATTAAAAGTGTAGTAAAACACGTGATGCTGACTGACTATTCAGTTTCTTTGTTTCAGCTTTCCTTTCATTAGTTCCCTTGCACTTAAAAGATTATGATAATTTTGGAATTCCCTTAGTCATGGTCAGAATATAACCTACGTCGTAGCGTTTGAGCCAGGAAAATATGGGATTCAGTAGGTATTCAATAATAATAATAATAGGAACACTAGGCACGATCCCAAGATCCCTGAAAAGGAACCTGAAAAAACTAGATGCCGAAGTAGCTCCAGAACACATGTGCAGAAGAGTGCTACCAGCAACAGCGCACATACTGAGAAAGTGCATGGACCTTGGCGAGTCAGGATGCAACCCGAAATCTTACCGCCATAAAAACTACCCAGTCGAATAGGATGACTGTATAGACCAAATAAAAAAATTATAATAATAATTATAATTAAGAAGACAATTTGTATCCATATATTAACTTTTTGTGTGTGCAACAGTGATAGTTGAAGAGTTTCTGTCGCCCTTCCCGTGTCCAGCCTTTCATTCAACTGGCACCTGGATGAATAGGCAAGTTGAAGGTACCTTGGTGCAGGCTCCAAGATAGTACGTAGCGTCCAACGGTTGTGACTTCCCGTTCGATCCTTTTTTTGTATTACCGTCATTTTACATTCCGGGTACACTAATAATAATAATAATAATAATAATAATAATAATAATAATAATAATAATAAATAATAATAATAATGAAGACAACATTTCATAATTACTTAGTAATAAGAGATTTCTCGTTAATGAACTTTCGTAGTTCCACTAATATGCTCCTACTGAGACTTCAAGTTCTTGTGGACATATGGATTTTAGTATTGTAGATCACTCAAGTTAAGGGCAGCAGCCATACATACTTCACATTTATAAATCATATTTAGCAGAATCGATTCCTATATAATATATGTAACTGCTTGCCATCAGCACCCCAGGCGGTAAGAGAGAGAATTCGTAATAAGTTTAGTTTTAGTTTTACCATGTTGACCTTAAAATCAGTTAAGCTACTCAAGCAAATAAATACCAACCCATAGAATCTTGTCCCTGAAAACACAAGGGAATCTGAGACTATTTTGAGGATATCATTAACATAAATTCATAAATAGACACTCCTATTTCTGAGGATTTAAACCATACACATCTGCCCATTTCACGATTCATAAACGGTTGCAACTCTGCTTCAGACCAAAGTTATATATGGAAAATAAGAAGTACCTCCTCAAATCCCAATCACAGAGGTAATGTACAAATCATCAGAATTATATAAATTTAAGAATGTTTTCTGAGTCATAAATAGAAATAACAAAAATAAGTTTGTAAAATACTAATCAAACCGATTACAATGAAAAACTGAACAACACCCATTTACAAAAGGAAGATGCTGGAATCTGCTATCATCAATCAAACCAACAATATGAACCTGTCAGGAGCGACATTGGAAATCGGATGACATCGACGGGTTAATCCTCAGGCCTCTTCTTAAGAAGGCGTTTTAGAAAATACAACCACCAGACGCATCGCCAGGCGGGAGTTAAAGAAGCCAAAAATCACAAGGGAATGCCTTTATTTCCATCCTTCCTGAGTCAATGGCCACCTGCATACCAATGGAGACTTACTGCCACACCTACATAAGTTTTGTATATATACTCTTGTATCATATCATCTGTCCATATTTTATCAGTGAACAGGGCCACAGAAGGAAGTGCTCGAAATATATGGTTGCAACGTTCAAACAGTGTTTTATGGGCCTTTTTATCTTCATATATATATATATATATATATATATATATATATATATATATATATATATATATACTATATATATATATATATATAATTTATATATATATATATACACGCGAATACGGAAGAAAGAAAAAGCAAATGATAAATTTCTGAAAAATGAAGCAATAAAAATCGATACAACTGAGATCCAGAAAAATGGAAAATTTTTCAAGAAAAGATGCCAGCCACGGAATCTCCTCAATCTCCTTAAGCTGATAAAGAACTCGACTTCATCTCGCTAGCCGTCAGCTCTCTCTCTCTCTCTCTCTCTCTCTCTCTCTCTCTCTCTCTCTGATGCTACATCCCACGCAGATTCCTAAATTCTCTTGTTGGTCCTTCACTTTTCGCCTCCCTCTTTTTCTTCTGATTTCTTCTTTACCATATCTTCCTTCCTATGCCTCCTTTTATCTTTTCTCTCTTCTCTCCTTTTTTATGTCCTCTCTTTCCTTCACATTCTCTTTTCTTCTTCCTTCTCACTCTATTATTCTTGCTCTTTTTTATGTCAACCTTATCCAGTTTTTTCTCTATCCTTCTCATTCTCTTCTTACTTTTGTTTTTGTTCCGAATCTCTCTATTCCCTAAACTCATTTTTCTCCTTCCTTCGCCACTCTCTTATCTTTCTTTAACGTTTCCTCTTCCTCTTTCTTCAATCACTTCTGAATCCCCTTTTTTTCTAATTTGTTCCTTTCCTTCCTCTTCCTTTGTTTGCCTCCTTCCCACTCCTCTTGTAATATCTGCATTGCTACTCTCTTCTTTTGCTAATCATCTTTTTCAATCTATTGTTTTCATTCATTCTCTCTACTGTCCCAATTCTCTTTCCCTCTTTTCTTCTCCTTCACTCCCTCTCTTTCTTCCTCCGCCACCTTTCCTTCCTAACCTATCGCAATCTTCTCTCTTTCACCCCTGACCTCCACTCCATCTTATAACTTCTCTTCCCTTACCGTTTTTTTCCCTTGCTATGATTTCCAGCTGGAAAATGTCCTTCCTTTTCCACACTTTGGAATAAACTTCTAACATGCACTGAATTAATGGTCTGACTTTCAATGCTAATGTAACCCCATAAAAACAAAAATCAGGTCTTGAACTGTAAACCATATTACAAACATCATCAAAATACCTGCAAAAACAAAAACCTCAATTGTTATTACCGTCTTTAGTCTTATTATTCTCAATGCTGGAATTCCTGAAAAATCGCACAACCTTTCGAGGCGTTTCGCGGCATTAATTTATTAAATTATTTCCTCCAGCCATTCAATAAACTCTCTCAACTGTCCACAGACCCCCGCCCACATACCGTTTGAAAATCTTGCAATGTATAGAAAGACAAAGGTACATATGGGTATAATGCCAGAACAAGCGGGAGAGAGAGAGAGAGAGAGAGAGAGAGAGAGAGAGAGAGAGAGAATAAAGTTATACACAACAGCATCGGGTAAAAGAATGACTAACATATACTTAAAATAACTCAAAGAACAAGATCCCTTAAAAATCCAGAAAAACAGCAAAAATAATGAAAACATAGGATAAAAAAATTTTCCTTTATTCTTTTAACCTTTTCCACTAGCCAAGTTTTTCCCTAAAAAATATTGCACCTACAAAGAATAGATAAACGCCATTCCATCGTGACAAAAGCTTGAGGAAGAGGCGAGGTAGGGGTTCAAGAAGAAGGAAAGGAGGGGAGGGGGGAATGAGGAGGACGCAGGAGGAGGAGGAGCAGCAACAGAAAAGCAGGAGGAAGAGGACAAAGGTACGGACTCCACAAACCCATCGAAGGATCCGACCGATCAGCTCCGCCCACATTGTCCTCACAGGGTGGCACTCCCATAGCCAGCGAGCGCATCCCGCCCAATCGGACAAACTTATACGTACATACATACATACATGCACGCACACAGCTATCGAGGCTATTGTATTTTCTAAGGCTTAAAGTTCACAGGTAACAGGGAGCCAGACCTAACGCAGTTGTGTGGGTGGGGGAGGAAATTTCTTTCTCTTTAAAGTTGATGGAACAACAGACAGCGCTTCCGTCAGATATGAAACTTTCTTCTTCTTATTTGTCTTGGATGATTCATGACCTCCTCAGGAGTCAACAAATGATGAACGCTGTTCAAAATGTTGTTTCCTCTTGCATTCCTCTCTTCACACTTGGTGTAAGGCAAACAACTATACGAGTATGTGTCATGGCTGCCAAAATGCAGCTAGGTCACAAGTCAGTGTGTGTGGGGCTACCAAAACCAAGCTCAGTCAACAAATCAAGCCATGTCTACCCACAATCAAGCTAGGACACCGTGTGAGGTCACGGCTACCCAAATAACGCTCGGTCACTGCAAGTATTATATACTAATAGAGATAAATTAACCCTTTAAAAATAAGTATATTAAAAGATTAAGGAAACAATACCAAGGCGAATAGTGAACAATCAAACCTGTTGCCCCTCGCCTGGCCTCCTATACGAAGCATCGCTATGGCACGGGGAAACAGAAACTTTACAGCAGTGATTCTTAAACTGGGGGGCGCCAGAAGATTCCAAGGGGGGCACAAGCAGTGTTGCCAGACGATGCCAATTATTTTTTAATTTGTGATGTTACTTACAAAATTGACAAAAACGTTATCACTGCTTCCTTCCATATTTTCTAATGATTGTCTCAAAACATGCCAAAAATTCAAATTATAAGTAAATTTTAATTTCAAATCTTGTTTATGAATTGTCCTTTATTGTTATGATAAGTATAATAGCATACAAATAGACAACATATTTATAGATTATAGTTGGCAAAAATTTCAGGGGTGGGGGGCATGGGGTCTATACATAATGCAGAGGGGGCGCAAGGCAAAAAAGTTTAAGAACCACTGCTTTACAGTAAAACAAGGTCTAGACACTGCGAAGAACAGATTCGAGGGTATAGTATCAGTTCTTTAATAAATTAGTTTTTCCTGAGTAATCAGTAAGAAAACTTTAATTTCCATCAAGCGGTTCATCCTCCTAAGTGATCGTTTCATATTTTACTTCGCATCAACTATTCATTTAGTGAAGGTTGTCTTTGTCTACACTATAATATAAAAAATTAAAATAATTTGGTTTCTCAAAGCTGTCCATAGCTTTCATCCCTTCAACAACATGGTGGGTGTTGCCATTCAATTATTCTCCTGTTTTAGCTATTTTGCTCAAAAGTAAAATATATTAAGTTTAAACAGAAAAATTCAACACGAATAACAATAGTGAACCATACATGTCAAGACTGTAGTGAAAATTCCTCACAAAAACCAGCGTATGGCAACATATATACATACTGAAAATTCTCAAAATATTGTCTGTTTGTTAAGCAAAGGAACTGGAAAACAAGAAAGGAAGAAAAAGGGAGGCGAAAAAACAAGTCATGACAACAAACCTCCATATTTACAGAGCACTTCGACATTGGATAATACTCAACACCTGCCAACAATTGAATCAGAGTTGGTATTGCTACACTCCTGACCCCTTCTGCGCAGTTCGTAAGAAAAGTGTCCCATCTGTAAGCCTTTCAATGTAATCCAGAAAATCTATAAAGCCAGCGGTTTCTGCAACAACAGGCTCCGCTTCAAAAGCAAACACACACACACACACCCAAAGTTAGTAACGGACCTCTTGCGTTATGTGAAGACATCAGACCTCGGTGCTGTGAGATAAAATCGATGCAATGAAAGCACAAAGTCTACAAGATGGACACAATGAGGTCCGTTTCACACCTTCCACGTCAATCGATGAAGGAATGATTCTAAGACAGCTCCGGGATAAGGATATGAAAACAATGGCCAAGGACAGAATAATACTCAGCCAAGGTCAAGAATTCTCCTCATAACCAAACTCAGGTATCTGATCAAGACGAGAGAGAGAGAGAGAGAGAGAGAGAGAGAGAGAGAGAGAGAGGTGGAAGTTGGAGTGGTTGGAGAGTAAAATCAAGAGGTCCAGAAAACAAATGAGATAAAATACAGGACCCTACATATAACACCGGGAGAAAACAACACAGTTACACAGAGAAGTAATAGTTAGAGAGTTAAAAAAAGTTAAGTATATCTTAGTTTAACCAGACCACTGAGCTGATTAACAGCTCTCCCAGGGCTGGCCCGAAGGATTAGATTTATTTTTCGTGGCTAAGAACCAATTGGTTACCCAGCAACGGGACCTACAGCTTATTGTGGAATCCGAACCACATTATAGCGAGAAATGAATTTATACCACCAGAAATAAATTCCTCTTATTCTTCACTGGCCGGTAGGAGATTCGAACTCGCGGCCAGCAGAGTGCTAGCTGAGAACGGAACCCACTCTCCCAACGAAGAACTAATAGTTAGAGAGGGTGGACAGCAAGGAAGCGAGAATGAGTGTAAAGCAACAGGATTAAATGTGAGTGCAGCTAGAGACTGGAAGAACGTTGCAGACTTTTTAATGGCTACAGAGCACCATGTGAGGAGCACTAACGACAATATCCCCCAAGAGACAAAGAGAGGAGCAATAACAAAAGGTAAAACAAACATCTGAAGGAAGATTCTGCTGTGTAAATCACGTCTTGGTATACACACATTTAAACATTTATATGTTAGTATATAAAACGCGAGTCACTGTGTGTTTCTTCCTTAGGCAGAAGGACCTCAGACCGAGGGACAGTTTTATAATGGCATGAACAACACTGCATTGTGTTTGGGTGTGTGCTTGTATGTGTAAATAAATATCACCAGATCTGCGTAAGTGCAAAAACAAATAAACAACAAAGTCTTGATTTCGATCTTCTAATATTCTTGGATGTTTCCGCCTGAAAACCGAGGCCCGAATTCTTGAATGAAATGGTGAAACTCTTCCTCCACGCCAGCATCCAAACCTCGGTTAGGAGAAATGGCTTGGGATATTAAGATGCTGAGATTCACTGCATGTTTGCAGTTTTATACACACACACACACACACACACACACACACACACACACAGAACACATATATTGCTAAAGCGATGGAAACTGAAATGAGGGCAACATATACATACATACTGATAATTTCATGCGTATTTACATAACCACATAAATCTTATTCAAAAACATACCAAATGTCATACAAAAATTTCTAAAAACATCAGTTACAATAACTTCTCCAAAATTCATCATACATTACATGACCAAGCAAATTCCAGAATAAAAAAAAATATAAAAGCCTTGACCGGCAATGTAAATAATAAAATAATGTTAAACAAGAACAAGAAAAAAAAATATTCCTTATAAAACCACAAGGGTTACTTGTTACTCAAATTTTCCCATAACTATTATAATGTCAAACTCTGGCCTCTAGGCAAAACATAATGTAAAGAAAAGTTCAAAGTCTTGATAACAACGGCCTTTTGGGTAGCCATAATAAAACTCTCTATAAATTCTTCGACCAGGAGAGACCAAACCATACAATAGCCATATAACTGTAGGCAGAACTGTTGTAATAAAAAGTTTAACATTTTTATCCGGATAATCAAATTTTCTTTATATCATATTAAAATCAGCGCAAAATTGTTTACCTCTTGTACAGGCTATGAGAGCATTACAATTCAAATTAGATGTTCTTATGTAACCCAACAACCTTAAAACTAATCTTACACATTTAGCTTTATCACTATAAATATTGAATGGATGAATACTGCGTTTTCATTCATATAAATATTAATAAATATGCGCTTACTTTTAGTGTGATCAAACTGCAAGGCAATATCTATCAAGAGGTTCCTCACAAGCTTCGTCTATGCTAAATTTTGCGGGTCTATCGCTGAAGTGGCAAACAACGCATCATCAACAACTATGATATTTGATAATTAATAATATTTCACGCATCTCCCCCACCACGACGCACTATTCTTTCCATACGTATGCATTACACGACATATTCCACTAAAAAAGGGGACCAACATACCAAAATTAAATCAAATTCACATCAGCAGTCTGAAAAGGGTACTCTTAATGGTTTGTTCATAAGAAAAGGGTAATAAACAGATTCAAAGGCTTTGCCAATATCAACAATACAGGCATTACCATCCGAACTGCCATGACTGAAGTGCAGTTTCTTTTAACAGCAAACAAGCAGAAAGAGAGAAGTAGATAGATAGACAAAGAATAAAATTGCGATTCCATTTAGAGGAAAAAAATGAAACTGCTGACGCAGCGGCTTGCTGCCTCGGTGTAGCTTTATCCAATTTCGCCCCTAACAGCATTTGGGATCATAAAGAGGACTGGCTGCACATTCCCTTACTTGGCTCTCTCTCTCTCTCTCTCTCTCTCTCTCTCTCTCTCTCTCTCTCTCTCTCTCTCTCTCTCTCTCTCTCGCCATTTTGTTACACAAAAACGGAAGCCCATTTACTAATGGCATATTTGGGGGCGGATTCTATATGTAAATGAAGGAATGTAATGACACTGAAATAGAAAAAATAAATCTACCCTATTGAAATACACACATATGCATATATATATATATATATATATATATATATATATAATGTGTGTGTCACTGTGTCACATTTGTATCTTTGACATACAAAACACAAACAGAGAGAAAGAGAAATTCAAAGACAAAGAACTGAACGAACACGAACTGTTCTCTCTTTCTTCGTAAAAGCCTCATCACTTCCACTCCTCTCTTTTTCTTTGATAGGGAGAATGGACGGAGGGTGGTACTTCCCACCCCCCTCTCCCCAATCTCCTTAAAGAGAGCGTCTCGGTTGTCGTCTGAAAGTCCTAAGATGCCAAAGATATCGATGTAGTCACATCTCAAAAAAGAACTTGTTGAGAAGACTGAAAGATGGATTGTTGTACTCTTCTCTCTTTGTATGAATTCAAAGTTCAGAGCAGTGTAAAGACATCACTTAAAAAAGGCATATAAAAATAAAACGATGAATTTCCTAATTAATGTACTAAGTATCTAGTTGCTTAAATTTAAACAAAGTAGTTTCATATATTATGAACTTTTGGCATTGAATAAAATTAAGTTTGAATCATGAATGCTTGTCACTTTACAAGAATTTTTGTATACTCGTGATATTGACACATAAATAAAATTGAACCCAGATTGAGCATATTACAGGCTAAAATCTATTCTTGGAGTCACAATTGCATCTGAGATTTTTTCGAAATACTTTGGAAGAATAGTGATTTCATATTAAGCGATGAAAATCATGAAATGATATAGCTGGCTTACATTGTATGGTCATCAATGAAAATTTTCAAAGTGAAACACACAAACTACTAAATAGGAACAAATACATAGGAAACATGGCTTCCACAAGGCGAACCAGTATTTATAGTTTTTCCTTTAATTCTGAAAAAAAAAACTGAAACTTTAACAACAAACTCCAAACAAAACTTTGCCCATCAAGGAATCTAAAAAAGAGTTTCTAATTCCCTCAGGCGACTCCTTCTCTACCTACTTCCTCTATATATCACTTTGTTAATTTCGTGAAAGACAAACAAACTCCAAAAACAGTCTCGTCGTCAGTCTTGTTACAAGACAACAATCATTCTTCTTAATAATTTTACAAAACAATATAACCAAGAGCACAGAAGGCTAAACATTATGAAAACTGGAACTAATTCTTAAAACAACAACAACAACAACAACAACAACAACAATAATAATAATAATAATAATAATAATAATAATAATAATAATAACAAGAATAGATACGTCATTTTCTTCACCATGCCACCAGATGATGTGCTAATCATGAAATTAATTACATTTTCACGTCAAAATTATATTTACCAAAACAATACTTTTTACATATTATAACTGATCAGGTAAGTAAAGAAGCAATAATGTAAAGCATTTTACATAAAGGTTCACAATATGATTTTCCCTAAGAGGTGGAGTTAGAATTCCAGGTCTCAGCAAGTGGTTTGGGATGAGGTTACCAAATTTATGTCCTATTTAACCATCTTCGGTCACCACAGTCGTTTAAATACGACGATATCTAACTTATCACCCATTTAAACAGAGGCACGATGGGTTTCAATGCAATGCATCCATCCACCTGGCGTCGCCCAAGGGAGGTCATATCACAGTGTACCAGGAAAGATCTTTGATATGACCCCAAGTTGCTCAACTCGCTGACCGGTTGATTACTGTATATATCTATGTCAGTAAACCATTTCAACTAACGACGAAAGCCACAGCTGTGTTAAATCTTTAACTAATATCAAAAGGTTGAATTCTCTGTGCATTACATTTCAACAGCATCGCCGCATCAAATACGAACAAAGGGAGCTTATAGAGCTTGTCGACTCTCCTATAATACCTCCCATGCAATCCTTCAATCTCAGTCTAACATATATCAAGGCCCTTCGACCTAACACCTCTTGCCCTTTAATTCTTCCCTCCAGGAAATGCATATCTTCAATTATTTTAGCTTTTTATTATTTTTGCATATCTTATCCTTTCAACCTTTCTTACTCAAAGCACAACAAGTTAATTCATCTCAAAAGGGAGGTGAAAATTTCTTCAATTCTCTGGAGACAGTTCTTATTTTTCGAAATAAAGAAAAAAAAAAAAATGGCGAAACTGATACATGATGATGACTGTAGCATTTCCAACACGACCAAGAAAGAATACATTTACCCAAAGTACTACATATGTAAGTGCATTCCACCTTTTGAACAAAGAAGATTTATCCAATTTTACAGGTGACAAGGACTTACTCACATCTGATCAGTAAAGAAATACCTGCCGAAAAGTATCTGGTAAAAAATCTGTGCAACCTTGAACTCGACCAAACGAATGCCTGCGTATACCATTAAAAAATAAAAACGAACAGTGCCAGACGGCAGAGAAATAAGGAAATAAGGAGTATATATGGCCCCAGCATTAATACAAGAGCCACAAATTTTCATCCGCCACATCTGCTCAGTTGCCCAGATCCGCATGAAATTTCACAGGAGAAATGAAGATTATATTTTGGGAAGCTATTTGGAAGGACGGGTGCGTGTTGATTTTGGATCCAGTCTGGAGTAATGCCAGCCTGAATTTCCAGAGGGATGTGTAGGTGAGGGAAGTATATATTATATTGATACTGTGGAATTCATGAATTTTCCCCTAAAGGTTTCAGCTTCTGATCATTAGGGATTAAAGGTAATGCAAATCAATGGTGCCTGATCTCAATAAATAAATAAATGAACAAAATTGTTAAAATTGTGTCCTGTTCCAAAACTAATAAAAAATCAAATGGCCTCTTCCAGGACACAGCTTACATCTTTCTCTTTCTGATTTAGCCTAAAATACAAAACTTGAATCATTCTAAACTGTTCAGTACTTCCTATAAGAATATTTGCGAGAGAACCGGGACGGACAATATAGTGTCCTAATCTCGCCCAGGATTATTAATAATTAGGAAAAAAAAAAAATAAAAACTGTATAGCTGAGACCGGTGCACCAGCTTTTTCCAAAGAGAAATACAAATTAAATTTAAAAAGCACGGAAAAAATGCCAAAGGTTATTGCACTGGAATGAAAGAAATGAAATCACTAAGGCCTAACCAAAGCAAATAATAATAATAATAATAATAATAATAATAATAATAATAATAATAATATCAAGACCTGAAAATCGAAATAAGGATATGGAATATGCCAGTGGAAATTGTACCAATAATCATAGGAACACTAGGCACGATCCCAAGATCCCTGAAAAGGAACCTGGAAAAACTAGATGCCGAAGTAGCTCCAGGACTCGTGCAGAAGAGTGTGCTACTAGCAACAGCGCACATAGTGAGAAAAGTGATGGACTCCTAAGGAGGCAGGATGCAACCCGGAACCTCACACTATAAAAACCACCTAGTCGAAAAAAAAAAAAGAATAAATAAATAAATAAATAAATAAAAATAATAATAACAGAATATTGCTGCAAAATGAAAAGTAAACAAAATATAAAAAGTACGTTATATTACATCAACTATTATAATAACATAATTCCGCAACATCAATATACAAGATTAAAAACGTATAAGTTCCCTCACCTACAAATCCCTCTGGAAATTCAAGCATGCATTTCTACAACTCGACCCCAAAATCAGCAACAACCCGTCCCTCTAAATGGCTCTCCATAATATTATTTCCAAACCTCTAAGCTCTGCAAATACTTACAAAACAAATCCTGCGCCGTTATACTGGACGAAACGAATCAAGTACATTCTCAGCAAACCCTCATTACGGTTAAAATTCTCTTGCTCTAAAGCCTCTTCAGTAAATATGCACATATCCCATTTACAATCTGGTACAGGCATTAAACCAGCAATCTTCAGGTACTGGTGAAAAAGTTCGGCATAACTGTAAAACGTGCAATTATAAGACGTAATTATACCACTTCTAGGAAGCGAAAGATTTTAGGAAAAGGAAAACGTACGCAGGAACTCCATCAGAACTGCAGAACCCTAAAAACCGAAAAAAAAAACATTTATTAATTAACCTGGTTGGAGAAGAAATCAACAATGGTGTAAGAGTAAATAGATATTAAATAAAAATATAAACAAAACGAGAGTTTTCGAGAACCTGTTCGATTCTTCTTCTCAATCTGACTAAAATACTGAAGTAACTATCGAAGTAAAAAGTTTTGAAAAAAAAAAAAATTATAATAGTTTAAAACGTGTTGTAGACAGAAGAAAACCTGTCGTAACTTGAAGCTAGCCAATGCCATCGTTTTCCGTAGATAAATATTTTTATATTTACATCTACTTGCAGGTTTGAATCAAATCAACCTATAACGTCCTATAAGAGCATTTAAAGTTACAAATTCCACATTTATACTCCCCGTTGCCTAGCAAGGGACCAGCCTTTCGCACCACAGGCATCTTAAGTAATTTCGGAGAATGAAGGTACCTTGGCCCTAGCTTTAGGGCTTTACGTAACGACTTGGAGTCGGGACCTGCTGTCTCCATCCTCGCTTGTGTTACGTCCTTTTTGACAGAGTAATGACAAAAGAGTAAGAACATACAGAGAAGCAAGCATGCATATATATGTGTCTGGATGTGTGCGTGAATACTCATCAAGACGTTTACTGATTTCACCAGGAACAAATAATGAAAGCGTTAGTACCTCAAAAAATCTTCATAATTCTCTACATCTGTCTCTGCACTGGAAAAATTTATTTATAATCAGCCCGAATCCGTTTCTTGGTTTAAAAAAAAATAGTTTGCGAATGAACTGGATCTAGTACTTTGAATTCCTTTTTACTTCACATTCAATCCTTAACCGAAATGCTGCATTATCCCCTTTAGAAATTTTAGTAAACCTGAGTTATTCGTTTTTCAAAGTAAAGAACTAAAATCAGCCAATGGTGTACACTGCCTTTCCCAAGCCCTAATCACACATAAACTCGTACCACATCCTCCTAAACGAGCGTACCATGTCCTTATCTTTCAAGACATAAAATGCAGAAGTTGAAAGACGTTGCATTCCTTGCGCAACTGCATCCCAAGGGCATTCGAGATAAGATGCTACTTACACGTACAATGCAGGAATGCCACATACTAAAGAACTGGCTTTAAAGAATCCAAAACTCATAGCCAACGAAAGCTTTCTTATTTCTCAAGGGCGCTGCTTTTTTTGCTGTATTAAAATTGTCAAAATCACTTTCACTTTAAGCGGTAAAAGTTTTTACTGCTTCAATTACACAAGAGAGAGAGAGAGAGAGAGAGAGAGAGAGAGAGAGAGAGAGAGATTAACTTTCACAACATAATTTTCACTACCAAATATAAGAGCCTTTTACTTGGGTAAGTTCCCAAAATTATTTCATTTTCCGAGTATTCATTATCATGCCTCGCCATCTCATTACAGAACATCATTGCACAAGTGTTTACTTAAAGATAGATGTATCAGGTTATCGCCACGGAGCGGCAACACTTGAGTGAAATTAATCCTAAAATGAGTAAAAAACAAAGTTACATAAATAAGAAATCATTCCATGACGTGTAACCTTCCATAGAATACAAAGCTTCTTTTTTCAATTCAATCTTATCTTTCAGTCTTAACATTAGATTTTAACACTTCAATATGAATTCTACGTCATCATCGCGGTAATTATTCCTAACTGAAAGACGTGTAATTTAGGCAGTCATTATCGTAACATATTTCAGACTTACGTAATCCTGCAACATTATTCACAGAAATTGAGAAAGACCTGTTCTGGCCAGAACAACATTCGTATCTCTGGGTCAGTGAGGTTGAAGAACACTGATTCAGCTCATTTACTGGGATTATATTTGCAGATGGAAATTTCGGATGCTGTATTTTTTGTTCTCAATTCATAAACAATTGTAAGTATAAAGCAAGCTTACTAACGGTGATGTTTACCAAAAGGCAGTTTTCAAAAATGTTAAAAAATTATATATATATTATATATTATACATGTGTGTGTGCGTGTTTGCGTTTGTGTTTATGTTTGTTATGTACAGAAATCTTCATGAACACGAAGAAATAATTTTGTAAAATCAATCTAAATGAAGGAAAGTCTGATGGAAAACGACGTAGTTTAGCCCAGCTACCAGGCTAAAGGAAACTCTTTCATGTAGATTGATTTTGCACTCACAAAGATATTATATATCTATATCTATCTATCTATCTATATACATATATATATATATATATATATATATATATATATATATATATATATATATATATATATATATATATGTGTGTGTGTGTGTGTGTGTATGTATGTATGTATATATATATATATATATATATATATATATATATATATATATATATATATATATATATATATATATGATGACGAATAGTCCGGAAAACAAAAAGTTGCATATCAATAAAAACTTAGTTATAAAAAACCTTTTGCAGCAAATAGTCAAAAGCACCTAAGAAAACTACGAACTTAAAGACTTTACAATACAATAAATACAAAAATCAAAACGTGGATTATTAAAACCACTGGTCAAAACTCGTAAAGTTAACAAATATAAAACACCCGACTAACTAAGAGGACCAACCTATCAGTTACGGTAAAAGCGCTAAGTGATCACAGACACCAAAAATTTAATAGTAGCTATTTTCAATTGTCGGGACACACTTGATTATCTTCTTTCTTTCGAAATCATTGGTGGATAGTGGATAGTTATCTAATACTTTAAAAAGGTACTGCAGTCTGTTTTAATACTTTTTTAAGTACCCAGCAACCGGTTAGATTCTGCGGTATGAAAAAAAAAAAAAACATGCGCAGTCAACAACCAGTTCAAACGGGTTACCGAATACAGAGTTAGCTGTGAAGCATTTGAAATGCTGATACTCTCTTTTAAAGTGGGTGGGACGGTCTCCATGGCAACCCATTGTCAATTTCTTGCTGATTTTACTTGATCAGTTTCAACATAGCTGAGATGCTTCATTAAATTCTGTTAACCAGTTTTCGAAATATCTTGATAAAACACACGTATAGACAAACATTTGCTTCGTTAATGGAGGTAAAAGTAAATGCCGAACGAATCGATCGCCTGATGGATAGCATTTTAGTAAACAAAAACAAAAAAAAATTACTGTCCCATCTCACTGCAGACAAAAAATTTCAGCCAACCATAAAATAATAAAAAAAAAAAACTGCGATATACGTAACCTTGACCTAAAGGGGAAATACTGGATGAACAAAAATCACACACACACACGAGAGAGAGAGTAATTACTTTGTTAAAGGTCATAGGCATCAGCAATCGTACACAAAACAGAGGGAACCAACCCCATTCGTTATTTGAAAAACTCTTACCGTGAAATACCCGCATTCCACAATGAACGTCCAAAGTGATTTCGGAAACCGATGTCATTTAGAATAAACTAAAATTGGGTCCACTTGGAAACGATGCATCTCCGCATCAGCATTTGCCTCACAACCGACAAATAGAAAGGAATGTGAAAACGAGCTCTTTACTCGATTCATTCATTTCGAGTAATCATTACAGAGTGGAGAATAGGAAGATTTAAAATGTCAAGATAATTCTATACTAATTTTGTCGTAAGGAAAAGGAAAAGAAGCCCGGTTGCTGAAGGGCACTACTACTATTTGCTAGAAGTACATCTTGTTCATAATTGAAAAATTCATCTCCTTCAGATGAAGGAAAAATTGCCTTTCATTGGAAGGAAAGACTTACAAACTGCAGAACGCAATCTAAAAGAAGTCAGAAGCCATTATCAGGAAATCTTATTTATATAATTATATCGAGAGGAGAACTAATGTCAGAATTAATATCAACGTGTGTAGATTATTCAGGACTGAAGCGTAAATATCTTATCACATCAACAAACAGCTCGTCGTTTCAAGGAATTATCACCGTGTACAGCAGTGAAAAAAAAGGCTTTCTATAGCTACATGGGAAAAAAAACCAAACTGAGTTACTTGACCTCACTGAGCTTCGGTACTACCCTACTGCACAGGAATACGAGTAATTGCTATTTGTTTAATTTTTTTAGACAAACGCTTTGCCTAGGGCCTGCATTTCATGGCATTTGAATTATATTAACTTTCCGATAAGCTCACCTCCTCTTGCTATCTGGGGAACTCTTCCACCACCTTAAGTGTTTTTATATATGCAGACTATTAGTATTTGCCAAGATTCTATATAGCGGCAAAATTCGACACTGCGTTAGAAGAGCCAGTGAAGTTGTCTCAAATCAGCGACACCTACACTGCCAAAGCGACGCATGGAAAAAAAGTTGCAATTCAACTAAAAAGCAAACCAACGGAGAATCAGTAAAAAAAAAAAAAGAAATGGGAAGAGAGGCTGGTCAGAACTAGAGGGGTGACCCTGTAACACCTGACAGAGAATTTCGTAGGTGTTTCTTTCCCTGTACTTCAGTGGAAATCCCTCCTCCCTTCTACTGTGATCTCTCAGCAAGCGCGTCCATTTTTTCCTTCTAGGGTTGAGCTCTGCAATTTTCCTTTCCCAGTTAACTTTTCTCGCTTCCATCATTCCTGAGTTCAGAGTACCACTGTACCTCTCCATTAGAAAGGGTACAACAGGAAAGCGCCAAACAGATGAGCAAAATGGACAACAAAACAGGAAGACAGGAAAAATCAGAACATCAGTAAAGATCAAAGCATCACCCATAGTTCACTTCGATGGACAAGAGCGGCTCCAAGACTGGTACGCAAAGGCTAATCTGTAAGGAAAAGCATTATCACGAACAGCAGGTAGTCTAAAAATAGTTGCAAGGGGTAAATATGTTTCATACGGTAATCACTAAGAATTAAGATGGCAAATTAGAACTAAACGTCCTAAATACTAAATATACATAATAAAAGAATCTTAGCACCTAAGGCGAAAAACAAACTATTCTGTTATAATTATCAGGTGCCACCCTCACAAAAGGCTTTGCTTTAAAGAATGCTGGTAGGAGCTAGTCACCCACAGACCTAATTCACGCCATGTTGGCAATTAAAGGAATCTAAAGGATATCTGTATCGGCGGTATCTTTGTTTTCCGTCAAAAACATTTTTCAAAATCTTTCGTCCTACATCCAGTGCGCTCATTCATCTTCATATGGATGAGAATTTTTTTTTCAGCATTTTATTCTCAAGTTTTATATTCAATAAAATATAGAAATTTGATAATCTAAGTACGAATGTTCAATATCATTAACCTCTAAAATAGGAAAATCCTGATTAGTTAGTAATTTTGGCACGCTTCACAGCGTAAACCTTTGCTTTTATAATCAAAATAAGTAGTTTACTTTGAATAAAGTTCAAACCATGAATAGCCGCATGATACATGTTAAAGATGATAAATCCATCCTGACTATTAAATCCAGGAACCCAAATTAATGCACTTGTGAAATGTGAACCAAATAACAGGAAGAACACAAGTTCCTTGCTGGGTGAGCGGGTTCCGTTCTCAGCCACCACTCTGTTGGTCGCGAGTTCGAATCTCCGACCGGCCAGTGAAGAATTAGAGGAATTTGTTTCTGGTGATAGAAATTAATTTCTCGCTATAATGTGGTTCGGATTCCACAATAAGTTGTAGGTCCCGTTGCTAGGTAACCAATTGGTTCTTAGACACGTAAAAATAAATCTAATCCTTCGGGCCAGCCCTAGGAGAGCTGCTAATCAGCTCAGTGGTCTGGTTAAAAAAAAAAAAAAAAAAAAAAAAAAAAAAAAAAAAAAACAGGAAGAACATAATGTGTTCCTAATAATTCACCCTTCCCGTGAAAACAAGACAAGCATTTTTCTGTAAAATATATATATATTTTTTTGAAAGTGGTTAAAATGTCCAACTTACAATAAATTGATTTCTGACATTTTTTTAATATAAAAATAAATCCTTTCAAACTTCATTATAAAAGGTATATAACATGCTTGTTTTATTTTTTGTTTAATTTACATACCACCTAAATCATCTGTCTGGACTAGCCAACTGTTCTACATAAGAAATTAATTTTCTTCAACTCTGGTATAGTAAGTTATACCGAAACCGATATGCGGATGAATGTTTCCAACTTTGGGCAGGGTAAGAAAAAAAAATAATACATTTTTTATTGCCCGATTTATAAAATTGTTGGTTTATTTTAGACCGTAAATAATGCAATTCACAAGTCATGAAAGGTCTGACCCTAAGCCCTATCATAAAATAGCTATGAGATACTGTATTTAGACCATTTATCAAAAAATTAAATACATCAGTCACTTGGAATATTTTTCCACATCACCAAAGAGATCATTAGTATTGTTCCAGTAAAATCGATAAAATATAAGTAATACAAGAAGAAGAAGAAGAAGACTCCCCTCCCACGTTTCTTGCATAAATGATTAGCTCTATGCTTACCGCCCACCAGTCTACCCAACGTCTACTAAATTCATTGAAACAAAGTGATGAGACAAACACCCCCACCCCTACAAACTCCTATGAAATCGGAAGGTTGTATGTACTGTATGCAGTGTATGTACTGCACCACCATTAGGGGATAACGGTTCACGGCTGAAGAAAAATCTGGAATTCACGAAGACAATTATGGATTTTCATCAAGACAGTTATGAAGGATGCCTCTTCCTGTAATGCTCTGTCCCCGTAGGAGGATAGTGCCATTAGTGCACCTCACGCGGTGCACAGTAGGCATTACTTAAATGTTCTTTGCAGTGCCCCTATGGACCCTAGCTGCAACCCTTTTCATTCCTTTTACTGTACCTCTGTTCTTATTTTCTTACTTCCATCTTTCTAACCTCTCCTAACAACTGTTTCATGGTGCAACTGACAAGGTTTCCTCCAGCTACATTTTTTAAACCTTTTTACTCAATTTATCTTTCAGCGCCGAATGACCTTAAGAGGTCCCAGTGCTTGACCTTTGGCCTAAATTTTATATTCCATTCCATTCCTATAATATTCTAACCTTTGTGATTAAAATAATTTTTCTAAACCATTATCTTTATATTTTAATGCGCCTCTCACTCTTGAGAATGTAAGCGAGATCCAAACTTCAACATAAACCACTTTGTTATTTGGCATGGCTTAGAAAGATAATGTTAGTTAACGATATTAGGACGAGTTGACTTGAATGATTCTAAAAGAAGCCTGGTTATATATATATATATATATATATATATATATATATATATATATATATATATATATATATATATATATATATATATATATATATATATATATATATATATATATATATATATATATATATATATATATATACATATATATATATATATATATATATATATAAGGGTAGTAACCTATTACTAACCTGACAAGGCTTCAAATACTGTTGCTTTGGATCTATTTCTTCTGCTTTTCTATTATTTTCTATTCCTTCTTGAAACCATCCATAATCAGTTCCTAAATTCAAGGATTCATCATCAGCCTATCGTTAACCGCCACCATTCAAGGTGTTTTAAAGATTACATACAATATGATTCCATTGTTATTCCCGGCCCGGCAATTTCTAACCGCTTTCAGTACTTTAGTATGTGATAATTAAAAATCAGGCTCCTATCAAGAGCTGTTGCGGTACTATTCAAGATGTTATAATGAGCAAAAAAAAAAAAAAAAAAAAAAAGTTTTCGTCTTATATTATATATATATATATATATATATATATATATATATATATATATATATATATATATATATATATATATATATATGTATATATATATATATATATATATAATGTGTGTGTGTGTGTGTATTCTCTGCCCCTTAGCAACCCATACAGAATATCTGGCCATTCTTAAAATAGAAAGCCTCTGGGACATAAAAAAAAATCCTTATTCAGCCAGGAGTTGCGGATGGTGCCAAGCAGATCGTACTCAGTATAAATATTTACTCGTTCTTAATACGCAAACAGACGTTTTTTTTTTAAGCCTTTTATTTATAAGGAATCGTTTCTAGTGACACAGACTGTTTATGTTGGCATCAACAGCAAGCGGGAAGTAAAAAGAAGACGCTCCGGCCACTGGTACAGACGCACATGAGTAAAGGTGTAAGTTCCTTGGACATTTGGCTATCGATGATCATTTCTCAGCATCAAAACTTTTCCACACACTCATCATTTTTACCACAAAACCTCACTAGACCTACCTTTAGTTCTTATAAATTCTATATCTTTTATATCTTATACTATTATAATTTTATAAAATTTCACGTTAGATTTTCAGAAAAAATGTGATACTGACCTCGTTACCATTTCTGGTTTTCAAAGTCAAAGGTTATAAAAATAACTGTCGTCAAAGCAAGCTATAATAGTTTGAAAGGTTATTATCATTGCTCTAAATTGAATTTTAAAAAATCTCCCGCCTACAGGGTTCCCGTAAAATTGCTGTACTGAAAGTGGGGAAAATGAATTTCTCACAAACTTCAAACATCTACGCAATTCATGAACGAGTAATAGAGAGAAGCCGTATATTGCTTTGGAAATACTAGCTCACAATTTTTTAAAATATTCAAATTTTAGGACGAACTCGAGACTAAGAATTAATCAACCAAATTAAGTAATTACAAGGTCAAAAAAAAAAACAAAAACAAAAGGATGACTGTCCAGTGACAAATTTTTAGCATTACTTTCCCGGATTTAATAACAATTGTTTTTTTCAAGGGCGCAATTTACTTTAAACGTACACTATACCAATGTTTTTTAGAGTGTATGCTTGAAACTGACTCTTCGAATCAATGTTTTCCAGCTTAATTTAACTCCCATAATTCCTCTCAAAACACTCTTCTGTTGTTCGCCCTTAATCTCTAATTGCTCTTCCTTTAGCTATCAACACTTTCCTGAAGATTGTATCTTAAATGGGCCCGGTATTTAGTCAATGACACCAGTTACCATATATCACTCTTTCTCAAACTAGCCACTAGGGATGAGAGAGAGAGAGAGAGAGAGAGAGAGAGAGAGAGAGAGAGAGAGACCCAACTCAGTGCCGGGTTGAAGTCAGAGTTAGGAATGGCATCACTTGCAGATAGAAACAGCTAGAGGGCACTCATTAAAACTAGCAACCTAACCATTTAAGTTGAGAAGAACATCCGCCTCTGCCTCTCCCCATCCAACTTTCAATACTTCTTTGATGGGAATTTAATTGAGCCTCTCATTCTAGCAAAATGCTCAATATGCTGTCTGGCAAAATGAGATATTCTTTTGATAGATACACGGTGAAACGGTCAGTTTGTGGAATATACTGCCTTGTATCCTATCACTAGCTGATATGCAACAAGACGTTAGATACATAAATGTGCTACTCTCTTCAGATCTCCTGTCTTAGCCAAGTCGTCCGTAGTAATCGTGTTCTCCTTTCATTACAACATTTCATACATACAAAAACATGCCCAGACTGTCATCCTACGTCATTCATTAAAGAATCTGTATGCAAGGTAGTTCGGGTTCTTTGCTACTTTTTTCCTCCTACAAATTTTCGATTCCAGCACTAAACCTCCCTCTTGGAAACATACACTGGTTCAGTCCTCCCTCACAGAAATGTAACTGCTCTCATTCAAACTACTTTCCTTGTGCTTTAACATCCACTATAGCAACAGGTTATTCAAAAGGTGTTACTCGATGCATGTATGTATAAAATACACAGAGTCTTAAGTCTCTATTTTCGGACTGGCAATGTTTTTGCCTACCACGCATTTATGATGATCCAACTCTTCACACCTTTCTTCTACCTTCACTTCTTGCCTATTCTCTGTCCTTTGCAATCAATCACAAACTAATCTTCCTACATCTGTCAAGTTCCAAGAGCAAAACAAAGGCATTCTCTACACATTTCTCTGTATATTCTTCAGACTAATTCTTTGTGCGACAAAACAATTTAGTTATTTCACACTTCTCTTGAAGAGATGCCCATTAGATAAATATTGTTAATATACTGAAAAGGTTACTTTAGACACCTCTTGGAGAGATGATCAAAAGATCAGTTTCAGTTTTGTGTGGATGTCGCAAGTCTCTTCTTTACATTAGTTACTGAAATCTTACATCTGAGAGATATAGTGCTCTCGTATTTCGGGTTCTTCATCATTTATTTACCTCTCGACAGGACTGAAACTCAGGTGGTTCATCTAATTAATTAACCTTGGCATTCCTCTACCTGTTTTCTGATCACAGTTCTCGGTGTCTCTTTACTTCTGGCACTAGTTTGGCTACTGTTCTGTAGATCTCAGGGAGAGATCTGATTCGTCTTGCGTAGTCTTGTGAAACATAGCAAACCACAACCCACACTTACATAGATTGGACAACTTGTTTCATTTATTGTTACATCTTACCAAATTTTGGAATTCTATATATATATATTTTTTTCTCCCTTCCATCTTTGAAATGTGAGTATAACTTCCGTCGAGGTTGAGCATTACTTTCTAACTTCTAAATTTTTGTCTTATTACGACTAAAATAGATAAGCGACCCCGCCTGTCCCCATCAGACTTTCCCACTGAAAATAAAATAAATAAATAATAAAAATATAAAGGTATAACATAAGACTAAGGGAGCAAACAAACATATGTAAAAAAGATTATCATCGAAATAACACTGCCAGTGGAAGAGTGAAAATTCAGTCAAAATATTTATTGAATAAAAATATAAATGAATTAAGTAAATCGTTAAACAAATACATCAGTAAATTTACAACCACCAAGCTCACGAGTGAACTTGAAATGCAAATTACTTTAAAGAAATATACACCTTTCAATCCATGAGAGTTGACTTCAAAATAAAAATAAAAAAGCCCTCAGAGTAGAATGAAGAAGAAGAATCAATAAAACAAACAACGACGGCAAAACCAAAGAAGTGATACGAAAGCGCGAAAAATATGCAGGAATAAATATAATGTGAATGACTATGACTGTAAGTTACCTTGAAAAACGAGGGGGGGAGAGGAGGACCTGAAAACGAGGGGGAGGAGGAAGCGGATGTTATACATTTCCCTTAGCAACAGCGAAATCAATAGTCAGTCACTCTCTCTCTCTCTCTCTCTCTCTCTCTCTCTAACGTATCACAATCCCATTACTACCCATCCGACTGTGTGGTGTTGACAGATTTGAGATACAGTGAGTGCAGTTCCTAACAAATAAGAGAGAGAGAGAGAGAGAGAGAGAGAGAGAGAGAGAGAGAGAGAGAGAGAGAGAGAGAGAGAGAGAACATCAATTTCTCATGTACTCATGTAATAAATATACTTAGGAAGAAATGCAATTATACCGACAACAAGCAAATTTTCTTTAAAAACAAATATTCATAAAATTAAAAACTAAAAAAACGATAAAAACTTTAATTTAAGCCTATCTAAATAAAGCGAATAAACAGAAACGGAAAATTAAAAAAATAAAAACTTTGTTCCCTGGGGAAATCACACTGACAATAAATAAACAGGAAAGTTCGTGAAGTAAAATCCCCTAACTGTCCCAACACAAACAAGAGAAACAAATAAAAGCAAAAAAAAAAAAAAATCAATGACTGAAACCACATGACCGACCGACATGTACAATATATCGATTTTAGAAGAATGCAGGTAATCTAATATACTACCTGGTGCACAAGAACTATCAAAAGGGGAAGGGGGGGGGAGGCAAATTGGGAGGGAAGAGTTAATGGATTGGGGGACATGAGATCGTGAAAGGCTGATGTACGTAGGAGGAAAGCTTTGGTAATGCCAATCAAGTTATCTTCGGAAATGAGTATCTGCGCAAGTCGCCATTATTTTGATTAAGGCCAATTTCTATGCCGATACATTAGCAGATGTACAGCTTTTCTCATCACACAGACACACAATATACCTGAAGATTTGTTTTGTCACATTTTCTTCCCATTTTGCTTCCATTCTTCTAATTCAATCAAGAGCAAAGGCGACCTTACGTATTTCCAATCTGCCAACCCATTTTGCCCATTCCACTTCTCTGATCACTGATTCGCATACTCTGACTATAGTATGTTTTCAGAAAATGATGTTTAAACAATAACTAACTATGAATAATAGGTACTTCGCTTTCTATTAATTTGGTATATACATTGTCACGTTCATAAAATATTTAAATTTCAATCTATGTGTATTTGTTATTTCTCTGTGAGGAATGTGGTATTTACGACCGCAACCCACGCACTGGGGAATGAAGCCCATTCGCAGACGTATTGCAAAATCATGATGATACGAGAATAAAAAGATGGTTGTGTGAAGTTTTGCAGTTTATATCAAATCCTAAATGCTAAAAAAAGAGGGGGGGGGCATTAGAGAGAGCCAAATAAAATACCAATTGCTATAACCCTCTTAGCTTTAATACTTTTGAAGTCAGGATCACTGAAGTTTGCCCATGTTACACTAGAATAAATGAATAAATCAGTTCATTTTCCATATTAATCAAAACCGTAAAAAAAAATGACATATTCCTTGCCCTCACTATTATTCTGTGAAAGTAAGAGAAAATATCAGGGGATACCACTTCTATTTTACTTTTTCCTTTGTTTGTAAAGGAGAGTATGAACAGCAATGCATATGTCTGCACACACATATGAGTTGGGAAGGAAAAGGTGAAAATGTGGCTGTAAATGTGTTTAATACAAGGGAGTTGACTTGGGAGGGAAAAGTTAAGTATCTCAGTTTTAACCAGACCACTGAGCTGATTAACAGCTCTCCTAGGCTGGCCCGAAAGGATTCAGATTTATTTTACTTGGCTAGAACCAACTGTTTACCTAGCAACGGGACCTACAGCTTATTGTGGATTCCGAACACATCATGACGGAAATGAATTTCTATCACCAGAAATAAATTCTCCTAATTCTTCATGTTGGTCGGAGAGTCGAACGCTGGCCAACAGCGTGCTAGCCGAGAGCTCTTGGCAGAAAGCACGAAGATCACTTATGGAGAGAAAATGTGGGCTACGGTTAAAGACATGAAAGTGAAGGTTGTAAATGAGGAGTCGGTAAACAGATGGTCAAAGGGATAGGGCCAGCAAGGAGTTTTGTTAGTATAGGAGGGTAGGAAGAGGGACTAAAAGCAGAAAGTTGTGGGGTTATGAAATAAAAGGTTTATTTGATGAAAATGGATTATGGTAAGTGTAGTTGCTAGAAAGAAGAGATCTTCTGTTGGTAAACAAGATGGTGAATAAGGTAGTCAGAAGAAAATGACCAAGAAAAGGAGCGCAGGTAATAAAAATAAAAGGAAACAATAAATAGGAATTTTAAGCCAAAAAGTTCTACAGAGGACTAATGCAGAATCTAAGAATTAAAGTAAAGGAATGCTGTCTGAAGAGAATACAGTCCACGGCCGATGGAGTGAGCTCCTGAAGATTTGTGGATGTGCAGAATAAGCAAAAAAAAAAAAGCATATGAAAGGGACAAAGGGTCTGTTTAAGTTTTGAAAAGGCTTGTGGAAGTGACAGCTGAGGATGTGAGAAAGGTGATTTAGAAGCTGAAAATCGAAAGATACCACGAGTTAATGGGCTTATAATTAAATGCTTTGTCACAGTGGCGACAGCGTGATTAGGTGGCTGGTCAGGTTTTGTAAGGTATGTCTAGAAGAGGGAAAGGTTTCAAACGAATGCATGAAAGGAATAATTGCTCCCTTTTAATAAGGTAATAGTAGTGACCCTAGGATTTATATGGGTATAAGATTTCTTAGTATTCAAGGGAAGATGATTGATAGAATTTTGATTGAGAATGTAACGCACATATAACAAGGAAAGTAAAATGTGGGTAAAGAGCGTGTGGCATATTTGGATCTACGAAAAAAGCTTATAACAGAACGACTGAAAAACAATGTAAAGGGTGTTAGGAGTGTATGATAAAGAAGGAATTCGTTACTGAGCAAGGTTTAAAGTTTTAGCAATGGAAGTGAAGTGTATGTTAAAGAATATCTGTAGAAGAATGTCTGGTTTGGTGTAAAAGATGGAGGATAAGGGTGTGTTATGTCGCCATAATAGAGAAACATCCTTATGGATGAAGTGATGTGAGAATCAGAGAGCGAAGTGGATGCATACAGGTAGAAAGTTGTGGGATATGAGAGTGAGCTGTGAATAGAGTGTGTAATATTTGGCGTTTGTAGATGATACAGTGCTGATTGAGACAGTAAAGTAAAACTGAAAACAACTAGTAAAATTAATTGCAACCAACTGAAATAAAAAAAAAAAGCTGAAAGTCACTGTGTGTAATAGTAACAGCGTGCGCGACAACTGGAAACCAAAAGTACGAATATGAATGTCAGTATGGACAGTAAAAGAATTTAAACAGCTAATCTGTATAACTGTTTGGAAAAAAACTTGAATTTTCTGTAGAAACCAAGACAGGAATGCGGAGCCAACTATCATTTACGGAAATGAATTGTGAATGATAAAGTGGAATGAAAGAAAAAAGGGCGAAATTTGTGAGGTGATCTACTGTATTTGTGCAATCTATGTAGCATGAGGACAAATAACAGGGCAACCAATGTGGAGGTAGGTAGAAGCAGTGGTAAAAAAGTTACATAGGTGAAGAATACGGGATGGTTTGGTCATGTGGAACGAATGGACGATGACAGGGTGGTGAGAGTATGTGTAATTCAGAGGTTTTGGGGGAAGGAGGATGGGTGATAAAAGTGGAAATGTGGTGAGAAGTGTATCGGCAAGAAAGGGCTTTAACATCCAAGAAGCTTGCTTGAGAATGTTCGGAAATTTGGGGCGAATGGTGCAGTTTGTGTAGGGGGATTTGACAAACAGCTCATGAGCCTTCAGTGCAGGTGTAAGAAGTGGCCAAATTGTGAAAGTTTTACTATACAGACTGTCTGCAATTCAGCAGCTAAATTATTAATGGGACAGTGACTGTGCGTTGATTTTCCACTGGAGAGCCACTACACTTACAGGAACAGGTTCCATGTGGTGTATGTATGTATGTATGTATGTATGTATATATATATATATATATATATATATATATATATATATATATATATATATATATATATATATAAACACACATACATAACACAGTGAATTCGTAAGGCATACAGGAATATCAACATACATATTTCGATAAACACGAGCACAAGGAAAGCCACATTGGTGAAGTTGAACACTGGGTAAAAGCTCGCTAAGAAACTTCTAGCTCCTCACTCCCAAGGCATCAGAGGTATCTGCATCAGTGTCTCCTTCGAATAGCAACGAGACTGGCAACACGTCCCCTATACATCAGAAAAAACTGGCCTACATAACGGGGATAAATACAAATTCCACGGATTCTGGCGCCATTAGAATTCTATAAACAACTGCCCGGTTATTTCAATGACATTAGTGTGGTTCATATTTTTTTTCACATTATCAAGTAGGTCAAACCTTCCTACGACATTTACACGTGCACATTTTAGTTTTCTGTAAAAGAACACTGTTGTTCCGGCTTTGTCTGTCCGTCCGCACTATTTCTGACCGTCCTCAAATCTTAAAAACTACTGAGGCTAGAAGGCTTCATATTGGTATGTTGATCATCCACCATCCTATCATCAAACATACCAAATTGTAGCCCTCTACCCTCAGTACTTTTTTATTTTATATAAGGTTAAATTTGGCCACTATCATGCTTCTGGCAACGATATAGGATAGGCCACCCCCGGGCAATGGTTAAAGTTTCATGGGCCGCGGCTCATACAGCACTCTACCGAGACCAATGGTTAGATCTATTTCGGCCTTGTTATACGCTAGCGGCTGTACAGAAAACTCGATTGCCCCGAAGAAACTTCGGCGCATTTTTTACTTGAGTTTTCAGATAACAATTTTCTTGAAAGTCAGTAGCTTAAAGAAATGTATGACAACACGAAGATGATCCACGAGTACGCATGAAAATGACAAATCTTAAGTCATTTCATGCTGAGAGAGAGAGAGAGAGAGAGAGAGAGAGAGAGAGAGAGAGAGAGAGAGAGAGAGAGAGAGAGAGAGAGAGAGAGAGAGACAGAGAGAGATTCCAATAACTAATGAATTTCAAAATTACGTTGGTCCCAAAAAAACTTGCATTTAACAGCACTATGACATTTAGAAACTAGATACATGCAGTTTTGTGTTTATATATTATAAATTTACAGACAATTAGATTCGACTATTTACAAAATACCACTGAAGACAAGATTGTGCAGTGAAAGACAAGCATGCTCTTTATATCATAAAAATCACGCTAGTCCAAAACAGTAAGTTTTCTAGATCATCAGCGTGTTCTTTAAAGGGAAATATTGGTCCTCTATTTCGACTTATGGAAATTAATATATACCTGATAACAATGTATCGCAATACGTGGGGAAACATATATGTAATTGTCAAAACAAAAATAAAGCGTAAAAAGGAACGTGATCGAGTGTCCATCAGTCTGGGAAACTTCTAAAAACTTCAATATCTATAAAGTGGCTCAATCCAGGGATTTGGGAACAGGCGGTTATATGGTAACCTCTCAACGCAAAGCAACTAAATGGAGCAAAGGAAAAGCAAGGACGATTACTTCCCGAAATGAGATTGGTACTTTCCAAACAGCAAGGTGCTTTGGATCCCTTATCTCGAGTATGACTTCAAAATTTTATATATAATTTATATATATGTTATATATTATATATATATGTGTGTGAGTTAAAATCCGCAGGAATATTGGAATCCCAAGCAAATCTTGCACTTTAGTCTTTAATTCTACTTCTTTGCAGAATGTATGACCGATCCTTAAATATTACAAACCCTTAGAAGAAATGATTCAATGTCATATTCACTGACCTTGTCTAAACTACGAATAGTAGCACACAATACCAATGAGAAGGGAGACGGTCCCATTCTATCTCTCTTTAATTCTGTATCTCACCGTGTCTATTTTTTCCACCAGGGTATGAACTGTTTCGCCTACGCTAGACATATTCAATCAATTGGCCTACATTTCAACACTCGGTATAAAAATAAAATAAAAACAACTACTTTTTGCTTGCGGCAATGTTTTCGCTGCTGGATATGAGAATGAATATCACTTCTGCCTATCAAAATGAATTCTGAACTTTGAACATTATTTTTTCTTTTTCTGTAACACTGAACTGGCTTTGCCTCAAATGAAAATAAATTTTTGACGTTGCATATCATTAATGACTTTATAAACAAATTATACAACTTCATAATTAGGAGTGACGAAATAATTTTATGTACATATTTTAGTTAGTCGGCTTATGACAGAGATTTAAATTTGCAGTTGGCTATGATGACACAGGATAAATCTGATACCTTTCTACAAATGATGGCAACCATAATTTGCAATAACAACATTAGATTTTTGGCAATGTTCTTGTTGCTGCATAGAATTTCTCATATGCCTTGTAAATAGCTTTGACGAGAGAGAGAGAGAGAGAGAGAGAGAGAGAGAGAGAGAGAGAGAGAGAGAGAGAGAGAGAGAGAGAGAGAGAGAGAGAGAGCTTATAGAATCTGAGTATCCACCTACAAACTATATAACTTTGAAAAAAGGAACCACGGAAGACTACAAACACATGCCATTAAATGTACACAACTCTACATAACCAATAACAACACAAAAATAAAACCATCAACCTGCTGATCAATCAACATTCAGTCCATTATCTAATTGCTACCGAACTGTCCTCAGTAAATTATCATTTCGTGATCTATCCTCAGTAAATTATTATATCGTGATCTACGCAATTAAAAGAACTGTAATAAATAATAACTAAATTACACAACTCTTCTGACATCATGTAAAAACCTTAGAAAAGTTTGTCCATCAAAGCAAAAAGCTGCTAATAAATAATGAAAAAGAAAAATATGCCACATCTGCATTAATATGTTGATCAACAAAACAGCTGTAACGTTTCCAATCACCGGATAATAGAAAAAAAAAAAAGTAAAATCAGGTTTTTCTTTTTGAAGAATCTTCCATCCTGTCATATCCGTCGAACCATTTGTTATCTTTGCGGTTTTCAGCAAATGAAAATTCGAGAAGTTGCTAAGCGCCTGCCTTGCCTCGCATGTTCATGGGCCTAGATATGTAACGAGAGCCTCTGGCTTCTTTGCGGTCTCCCATCCAAGTGGTCGCCAGACCTAAAGTTTCTCAGCTCCGTTGGCCGAACTAGAGCTAGGCCAACAGTACAAAATAAAAAAAATCTCCGGAATTTAATTCCTGAGCATACAGACCAATACAGCAGAATGCATGTCGTTTTCTGACGTAGTGGGATTATTACTCCAGCTTGCTTTTTAAGTCTTCGCACACAATTACATTGCCCTTCAAAGTCACAATACTCGCACCAATAAATTTAAATAAAACTGCCAACAAAACAGCATGATGTACAAAATGACTAGTTTTTAGACAATTTGAATAAATGCTGAATCAAAATGTTGCATTTATTGATGACTCACGTATACTGCCTAAATAACGTCTGTAGATCTCGAAAAAACTTCCAAACAGTGACAGAATGAAGTCATACAAAGAAATTCATAAAGATATTACAGAAGGGAGATAAACAACTCGACAGGTTAAATAGCAAACTACCCTGTTGTATTTAATTAAAGGTGGGTCATGTCAATTTTTACCTATTAAACTAAAGTAATCTGCAAATGCATTATATGCCCAGTCGTGCATATCATCCACAAATATAAACCCACTAACATGAATAATCAATGTATTTTTTTTAACAGTACGTTTGGTTCAATCTGCTGGCGGCTGCCAGAATATTTTTTGCCCACAATTTTCAATTGCGTATTATGAGTTTATTGTTCTATACTAATGTAACATGGTCTGTGACTAGCTGCAGAAAAAAAAAGTTGCTTTTTCTTGAAATTATATTTCCTTGTTGATGAGCTACTCTTCTAATGGACGATAGCAGACACAAGTGACTATGTAACCTCCTCTTCTTTTTATTAACAGACACAAGTTTGAATAAGATTACTACCGTCAGGAAGGATAAAATACGATGTCAACTCAGTGTTGCAATTCAGTCTGTTATGGACGAAAATGACTGAAAGGGTGTAAGCAAGTGGTGAGCCAATCGTGAATTTGTCCTTCTATTACAGAACGGATACAAAAGTGCCAAACAGCCTGACAGTGCAGTGGCGACAACATAATTGTATTATTACACGCAGGGACGCACCTGTAGTTGAAAAAGAAGAATGCTACGAGCCCAAGAGTCTTAACAAAGAAAGCAGATCTCAGCAGAAAATTAAACTTATAAGTCAAGTAGGAAAGAGTAACAAAAAACCAAATAAATAACAACAAAATAGCTATTAACAGATAATATAGATGTCAAAGTAAAGTAAATACGACAGCTAACAAATTATGAAATGAGATTTATGTCAGACTGTAAAACAAAAAGCATGTGCAACAACTACAAGACGAGGAAGATCATCCCACAATATGGCCACAACAGGAATAAAACGTCTAGAAAAAGCGTCGTACTTTACCTCAGACGAAAAGGAAAGGCTGTCATGAATTAACTACATACCTAGTACTAGGCGGTGAATGGTATTGGCTGGAAAGATCTGAACGCAAACGATAATCAAAATTAAGAACTATCTCATGAAGCAGCATGCTCACCGAGCTAACTGAACGACGGTGTCCGAGACTTATATCAATATCAGGAATATGAAATTTAACAAAGCTCAAGTTTTTGTCCAGCAATTCAAGATGTCAGTCAGCTGCTGAAGACCCAACATGGGAACAGTACTGAAAACAAGGAATAAAAGAATTAAAACATTTCCCCATGGTAGGCAAGTGTCCAAAAATGTTATGCAACGGATAAGTTTCTTAAAAGTGAATTTCCATGTAGTTAAAAAAATAAAAAATTGCCACTAAAAAGATCTGGGAGGGAACACAAGTCCTACTGACATTCATATATGAGCTTTGTAGAGGTTTAACTTCATCGACCATAACTTGCACCCTACATTCATTTTTAGCAAAATCTCATTTATAAAAGGGTTTGCAAAGGCATGGTGGTACATCTAATGACCATATCTTTAATAAGGTTTTTTTCCTGATTTGCTGGCAGAAGAAAATGTCGAGGATTCAGAAAAAGTATGGGACTAAAAAAGTAGTTCTACTGATGACAATTAAAAGCGCTTCTAGTTTTCCTTAAAGACACTGTTGTCTGTCAGTCAAGGTTCCCATTTTGAGAAGGCGATCTGTCACCTTAAAAGGTTATATCCTCTCGCGTTCCTTGACCGGTTTTTGCCCGCCCACTGGGCTAGAAGACATTAAGAATTAAGCAGCCTATCCTCCAGTTTGAAAAATGCAAAGGAGACAAGATAGCCCTCCAGACATAACATAAGCAACGGTAATTGTTAAGCCAAATATTTAGGCGTTGAATACGTTTCATCAAAACACATTTATATAATCCTCGAAACAGAACCATCACCAGCTGACAGAGAGCGCGAGGCGGAAAGGGGAATGAAAAACCTGAGTTTTACCAATGCAAGAAAATCAGCATAAGGTGGTGACAAAAGCCTCGTTATAAAATTACATCCAACGTGATTAGATTTTACCTAAACAAAATAATGGCTGACTGAGGTACACCTAAACTTTCATCATGGCGATGCGTCTACATTGAAATAAAAACGAAAACTAATTAAGATTTCATTAAACACCAAGCAACACCAACAATGGCTTACAACGATAAGTAATATGGTTCATTAGCCTTACCGTAAAAATAATTGAAACCTCTCGTCGAAACCCAACACAGCTGACAGTCAAGCGAGTATGAAATAAAGCATAGAACGAAAAGTTCTTCTGCAGGGATAAACACAAAACTCCAAACGGTTAACTAAATAAAACCGCGAGGACGAAGCAAACAAATCAAACTTTGAGAGGCCTCGTGGAACACCGTCTCAGCACCGAATTTCCCATCATCACGAAAGGGCGTCAGAATCCGGGTAATAACATTTTATAACCAACTTATGATAAGGGTGGGGGTTGGGGGAGCTAAGCCTACAGGGACTGTACTACGCACAAACTAGCAGAATCTGACATCTGTTCCGCGTTTGCGCACCCGGATAGACGAAGCAGGAATGGAAAACGCAGGAGGGCTGATGAAAAGATGACGGTAATCACGAATGCCATAAACTTTTGGAGAGGAAAACCAACACTAGCAAGATAAAAAAAAAAGCAATGAAAAGTTCTGCGACTGCGCTCTAAGGCCAAAGACACGGGAATGGTGCAGATGACGGACAAACAGAAAGACTATTCGGAATTATCATTTTTTAATGCGAGCATCAAGAAATAAATTCCTTTATGTAACTGACCTGTTGGAAAGCAACTAAAAAGGTGTAGTAGAAAACTATTTATTCAGGACACGAATGATAAATATGTCCACGAAAACAAAAAAATTATAAACGAATTCTTGTGAACTTCGACAAAAAGTTTGCGATCATGACCAGTGAACTTCACGTGGCCAAAAGATTCGAGAAAATCTGTTATAAAATCAAAAGTAGAGTTTCTGGATAATAACACTCAGTTCTTTTAAAACTTTAGTTCTAGCCACAGAGAACCCCTTCACCATCATCGCCTCAAAAGCAAAGAAATAAACCCACACATATCCCCATACCTATCCATAATGAGTTGCCCACACAATCAATATAATGACTTCATTAAGAAACGGCTACACAGCGTACTGGCATAAAAATCAGCAACGCAAAGATACTTTCACTTGTCATATCATACTCTGTAAGGGGCACACACAATCCTCAATACATGTGCATAGTCCCTCTCTCTCATAGAGTATATATATGTGTGTGTTTAACTGAACCACGAAAATATGGAACGTGATGAATATATATAAAAAAGACAAAATCCACGAAGGAAAGAGAAACACTGGAGTGCTTAATTAGCAGACTGCTACGTAAAGAACGGCAGTCGAAAGGCCTCGCAGCACTCCAGTATTTCTCTTTCCTTCGTGGATTTTGTCTTTATATATACAGTATATATATACATATATACATATACATATATAAATTATATACAGAGTATATATATATATATATATATATATATATATATATATATATATATATATATATATATATATATTTGTTTGTGTGTGTGTGAGACTGTATGTATGTCTATACATAAATCTGGAAGCTCGTAAAAAGCAAATCAGTACAGGGAAAGCAGAAAAAATATGTCTGCCTAACGCATCAACATGCAAGTTATAACGACTAAAATCTGAATAGTTGTACTGGTTCCATACATGTATACGTTCCCCAAATTTCAGCATTATCAGTGGACAAAAAAAAAAAAAAAAATCTGAACGACAACAAAGGGACAACAACCTGGATATTCCCAGAATTCCAATATCAGGACAAAAAATGATGGGAGAGTTTTCTTTCTTAATACTGTATTTAGTTAGCAGACGAAACGGGTGAGAATCAGAAGCAAACAAGGCAAAAGAATTTAGCAAGAAATGAATTTGATCAACGACCCCGAATTTTGAGAGAATTGTAATTGTAATAACTCTCACAATTTATACTCGTACGCAATACCCCCAAAAAATACGCATTAACTGTCGCGGCCACCTTTCCTGTTAAACAAATATACTTTACGGTTTCAAATAACCTCAGTGGAGAGAGAGAGAGAGAGAGAGAGAGAGAGAGAGAGAGAGAGAGAGAGAGAGAGAGAGAGAGATTCGTTGACTAAATTTGCTTCAAAGACAGAAATGTTACTGCCAACCAGATGACAATCTTCGGTTGGCATTCGTAATTAATCAGTATTCACAAACAAACAACAAGTAATCCTCTTTATATATATATATATATATATATATATATATATATATATATATATATATATATATATATATATATATATATATATATATATATATATATTACGATGGTTCATTGACATGTAAGGGCTCCAAGTTTGCAAAACAAGTTTTAGATCGGACAGGATAATGAAACTGGTATCAAAGTATAGGAAAACCATTTTTCTTTGAATTACATGTTCATTTTTCAACATAATCTCCATCCCACAAAAATTACGCTCAATCCATTTTTTCATCCCGCCCAAGAAGAAATTTCCTAGTTTGTTTCTGCTCCAGTTCAGGTGAAAAATGTTGGTCCTTCAACGCCTCTTTCAATTTTGGTAATAACCAAAAGTCTGACGGGGCCCAATCCGCGCTTCACGGAGGCTGCTCAACTACTTCGAATTTCAGCCTTCTCGCCGTTTCCGCGAAGACTGCAGTGCGGACCTGCACTGCTCTAGTACTAATAAAAATGTTCTCCTTTTAAACTTTACTCTGCGAATGAGTTGCTTGACCTTTCGCGAGGTAGTACAATACCTTTCTCAAATGATCCCCATTCTCTGTGTCAGATATCCAGTGTGAATGACATCTTTGCATTCCCAAAACTCTGAGCAAAATTTGGTTTATTGGTGAATTTGTCTTGAATTCTTGTTCTCGGAGAACTTGGGTGACTATATTCCATCGATTACTATTTCTTTCAAGTGTCGTAATGATAAACTCATGTTTCATGCTCCGTGATAAAGTTCGGAACGATACTGCTAAGTGAGTTTTGCAGAACATTTGAACAAGGTCGGGATGAAGAAATATAGACTGACCGTTTAGAAAAATCCGTATTAGAAAATGTAAATATATGTTGAATAATGAACATATAATTCAAAGAGAAATCATTTCCTCAACTTAGATTCCATCTTCGTTATCCTGTCTCGGGTCTAAAACCTGTTTTATATGTTGAGACTTTATTTATCAATCAACCGTAGTAGATAAACATAAATAAATAAAGAAGTAAATAAATATAAGTCTGTGCGTGCGTGTTTATTGCCCACAGGATCGGATGGTTTCCCTTTTATTTTCAAGCAATGTGTGAAGGAGAGAGAGAGAGAGAGAGAGAGAGAGAGAGAGAGAGAGAGAGAGAGAGAGAGACTTTAAAGTATTTATTCACTCACCAAGGAAAGAGTATAAACACTATCCAACATATCAATGTCGCAGCACGGACGAAAACGACCATTTGACGTCAAAGACCGCCAAGGAGAGAGATAAAAAAAAAATACAAAATAAAAAACCTGGCAACGTGTGATAAGGAAATGAATCATTTCTTTCTCACATACCCAGAACAATACGTGTCAGTGACGATCTTCTCTGAGTACAATACGATGTTAATATTTCTTCTTGGTTACAAGAGGGTTTCAATGTTTACAGAGGCCATGTTGCAGTTTGACCTCGAATCTACAACAAATATGCAAGTAGAATAAATTCTCGATTTAAATGAGAAATTTAGGCTACTATAAGCTACTGAAATAAAAATAAACGCTGGGGAAAAACCGCAAAAATATCGGTGAAACTGGGCAGAAACGTGATATACTTTGAATAGAACCGGTTAGAGAGGCGGACACTTTGCTATTCGTGTAGACACCCCGGGATTATGTATGTAATCAACGGATAGCTTTGCTAAAAGCAAATGGGTGTTACAGACTAATACACACACAAACAAAGCCACTGTGACATCTTCTAAAAACATAACAGACACTTCACACGTCTCGAACTGTCGACCTAACCGCTCAACTCTCCTCGCTGCTGGGAGAAAGGGAGCTGGTTTGGTACGATACTTGTACATGCGCTACCGGGGTCTAAGCGATGTCAGGCAGGGCAGCCGATCAAGACTACGGTCTACCTCAAAGCCAAATCAAAGCCCTCAAAGAAGGCATCGTGCTTACCCCAGAGATAAATGGGAAAAAGCACGTTAAAAGACGAAGGAGAATTACTCTTCTGAACTGAGATCGGGGTCACGAACCCAAGCAGTCCCGACGCCGCAAAACCCTTGATTACTTAATTACTCTGAAATTACGTGCAATAAGTTAAATATCAAACATTTACAATTTTGGTGCTGTGCAGTGACCTTTCTCAACCACAAATTTTTACTCCTTTACTTGTCGGCATTTTTCATTTTCCATAACATATAAGTGATTTAAAACTAGACGATTTAGCTTTTCTATTTGTTCACTTATTTCGTGAGGAAGCGATCACAGAATGAGGAGAATTTGGTGTTCGTTTACTTATATTTTATATATATATATATATATATATATATATATATATATATAAACATACACACACATATTTATATATATACACATACATACATATATATATATACTGTGTATATACATATATATATATATATATATATATATATATATATATATATATATATAATATATATATGATATATATATATAATACAAACCACAGTTGAAATACTTTTTTGTATTTTTGACAGAAAGAAGGTGTAAGAATACACAAGAATAACGAATAACAACAGAAAGTGGAATTGATTCTAACATTACTTCTCCACTAAGAGAGAGAGAGAGAGAGAGAGAGAGAGAGAGAGAGAGAGAGAGAGAGAGAGAGAGAAGGGGTGGGTCGAACTCATCTTTTATTACTTGCATGCATAGCTTCCGAAGAGGAGGATTCGGGTCAGCACCGACCTGCTGATCTCGTTTTGTCTCCGAGAAGGAAATGCTTCCTTTAGCCGGAACACAGGAAAACCTGCGAACTCAAGGAGCAGGTAACCATGGATACCGATGATGCAAACCGAGCTTATGCTGTTGTACATATTACCGACACGGAAACGGGCCAAAAATAGGTCGGACGAGGAATAATGAAAATTGAAGACCGTATAACGACTAGAAGTTACATGAGTAATAGACGTAATGTGATATCATTCGGGCAAATTAGAAGTAACCGGAATAACTTAATGCTGATTAGGAAACTGAAGTGCAATTAATTTCAAAAAATAATTAAAAACTGGGACCTTAAGGACTTCACTTGATTAAGCCATGGACCCATTTCAAACAAATTTTCCAACGGTCTGAGTTAATAAGTAAGTATAACTTAGTTTTTTGCAGACCACTGAGCTGATTAACAGCCCTCCTAGGGCTGGCCCGAAGGATTAGGACTTATTTTGCGTGGCTAAGAACCAATTGGTTACTTAGCAACGGGACCACAGCTTGGAATCCTAACCACATTATAGCGAAAATGAATTTTCATCACCAGAAATAAATTCCTCTAACTCATCAGCCGGTGGTGGAATCGAACGGTCTCTGAAGCTCAACCAACTCGGCCAACAAAGGGCTTTCTGAGTTAATAAAAGATTATATTACAGCATAACTGACAAAGAGGACCAGGAAGTGAAGGAGGAAGATATACGTGGATATTATCATCACTTAATACATGGAAAGGATTAGAAGGATATTGGTGATAGTTGATAACAAGGAAGAACAGCACAGCAGAGGAAAAAACACAGGAACATCACAAAAAGTAGGAAATGGAACGTGTGTTCAGCCAAAAGTATCAACACAGGAGCAATTAGATAAAAAGCAGGCTATACATTTACAGATATGTGAAAAATTCATAAGAGGTAAGTCTGACCTACAGCATTTAATGTCACTCTCATCAGATGCCTTGGAGATGTCCTAATGGCGACAAAATTCTCTGAAATCTAGCAGCATAAAATGACCGTCAGCAAGAGAGGAGGACTGGTTCAAAACTAAGCGGCACATTGCAAAGCAGAACAGTACTTGCGTTCCAGGAGTTTGAGGAAGTGCGAGTTTAGAAATTTTTAAAAACTTTAAGAAAAACAACATTAGTTATAGGAAAAGGTCAACAGTTTGAAAGTTAGTCGTCATCACTTGGGCAGGATGAACAAATGCATGATTCTAAACTGGAGATGCTTAATGTGAGATTGTATACTTAGGCAAAGAGGACTACACAGTAAAGGCCAGCTTGTCCACAACAGAGTTAGAATACGCTTCATATCAAATGACTTGCCCCTATATACGGGTGCAGGCACCTACAGACTTAATATTATAGATGAGGACATAGCATTGAAGGTCAGAGTAAGAGGTTCAGAGCATTCACTGCAGAGCTGAGCAAGCTCTGCTTTCACCAAGATGGAAGGAAGGAAGAGAGCTGGATTTGCAGAGATAGTGCCAAAGGTCTAGAAATTCTTTCGACAAGATGCGTGATCACCTACATTAAATTTCCTTTTATTACAGTAAATTTTTAAGTCTTCTGTAAAAGAAAACTAGTGAGAAGGTTTTGTCTATCCGTCCACACTTTTCTGTCCGCCCTCAGATCTTAAAAACTACTGAGGCTAGAGGGCTGCAAATTGGTATGTTGATCACCCACCCTCCAGTCATCAAACATACCAAATTGCAGCCCTCGAGCCTCAGTAGTTTATATTTTATTTAAGGGTAAAGTTAGCCATGATAGTGCGTCTGGCATCGCTATAGGTGCTAACATAGCCTACCGCCAGGCCGTGGCTGCAAGTTTCAAACAGCATTTTCCCTGTACAGGAAACTAGATTGCGCGGAAGAAACTTCGGCGCATTTTTTACCTGTTTTCTTCTAGACAGTGAAGCATATTTTCTAAGGACCGCCTTTGTGCTGCTTTGCCAGCTTACTATATACAAATGACTGATGTTCTCGTTCTTACATGTCTTCTGTTTCGGTAGGGTAGTTACATTGCATAACTAGAATTTATTGTATTACTCACTTTACATTGGATAATAATCTATATACTACTGGAAAGCCATATTATCTCATCATATTCTGATGTCAACCTGTCATTCCACTGACTTCAAAAATAACGATGTCTCCTAGCAGTGCTATGGGTGTTAAACTCGGACTCAGTTGCCTCTTTCTACTTTTAACAAGTGAACATCCTGTACTGTGGAGCAATACATAGCAAATTACATGCTACTAAAAATTATATCAACCCCGTGTATACACACACATACACACACACACACACACACACACACACACATATATATATATATATATATATACATATATATATATATATATATATATATATATATATATATATATATATATCATACATACATACATACATATATACATATATATATATATATATATATATATATATATATATATATATATTGAATTTTCGTCAATTACCCACAAATATCAAGCCACGAATACATTTTGATACCCAATTCACTATACACACGTAAGTTTACTTTCCAAGGGAATTATGGCTAAGTGCTTCTGCGCTTATAATATATGAACATAAAGAAACTGCCACGATTTGACAGAAAAATAAATAAATACATAAATTCTGAGAGAGATCTGATGATGATGTGTCTAAGTTCTGAAAAGAACATAAAATATACCTCAAAATATGTCAAAACCGGATGAACAAGAAATAAACCTAGAATATACCTAACGACTTCGAATCAAACCTAATAAAATCTATCTGGAGACACTGAAAAAGAGATGAATGTACCTGAACACCTGGAGACGGGTTTAAAAAGATTTGATACCCTGAAAAATGATCTGCCGGGACATGAAGACCTGAAAACAGGCATGGCTCACACGATACACCCTGGTAGAAAATACCTTATTGGATGTAATGATCTTGGAAACCTTCAATGGACTTTGCTTAATCTCAAAACTTGGAGAGACCCATTCAGTTATTTTTCGGATGGTTAAAATCAGAAAAAATATACTTGATTACCTGAAGAAAAAATGAAATGTTTCCCCTGTTCTTAATGAGGGCCTCACCCATAAAAATGTTCGGATATATAAATTATTCACCAGTTTTATGCCATACTTCAAACATGCCTCAGAAGATGAAGGAAACATTATTGTCACCCTTACTGCAACATTAAAAGACTGTTTAAAGAAATGGCTACCACGCGCAGGCAGAAATCACTGCTTATAATTTTAGACATTTTCTTGATGGTTTCTAAATAGTACCTTCAGGTTTAACGACTTGAAAAATAATCTGAATTGATCCTAAGACATGGATATGCACATGGCTTGTTTCAAGGTTCTAGATACACAAATGTAAGGCTCTAACAACCTGGTTAACTGCGCAGATCCAACAAATTAGAAAAACACATACACGGTTTCAGTGACAGGGATCCTGCCAAATATAATCTGGAACTTAATATATGAAAACAAAGCCACACCGGTTAAGTCTCACAATTCTTAAACTATGCAAAATAGCTGTATACAAGGAAAAAATAATAATAAAACTTATCATATTCAAAGTACCAGATAAAAAATTTATCCGTGATAAGAAAATAGATAAGAAATCCGATTCGAAAAACACTTATCCTTTTCAAAGTATTAACAATGAATCAGCAAACATTCAAAACAGATAAAAAGAAATATCTTCGATAAAAGAGCAATGACATGGTTATAAAACTGGTCATTGTTATTAGGAACGCAAGGAAAAATTAGGATGAAGATAATCTCGGCAAAAGTCAAGGCCAGATTAATACGACAATGAGACAGGTTCGCTATTTGAAAGAATATAAATTACACGATTCTGGATAGAGAGAGGAAGATAATCCCATAGCCTGGCAATACAACGCGAGACGTCGAACAAATTAATTCTGAATTTGAAACTATGGTTACCTAGGTTTGAATCACAGTCAAGCTAGTTACATTATTCCACCAAAAGTGCATAAAAAGATAAAGGGGACGGAACTCTGTTGGACTTGATCCACTGACAGTAACAGAGGAAGGGGAAGGCAGGAAAAATTCAAGGCAATGATAAATCTACCTTAAGATAGAGAGAAGTAAGGTTAAAGAAGCCACAAAAACCACGTAGAGAAATTCAGTTTAAAGTACAAAGAAAAAACTGGGAACAGAAGAGGCTTCGAAAATAGGAGAAAGTACCCATGATACCAAAAACATTAATATAAAATGAGCACTCAATAAAAAGAATACCTCTACAAGGGGCATCATCTGAAAACAAAAATGAATTTACCTGTAAAACTACTGAAAATCAATGATTATGGAAACAAATTACTACTAGCATCAAGTTTCAAGTGATATTGCTTCCCCATGGGGAAGAGAATGAAATGCGTCCGCTAGATATGTCATTTGCAATCCTGAATCCTCTCTCACTGTGGTGTCTGTAACTAATGGATAAAACCTTGTCCATGGTTCAAAACCCCTAAAATAGTCACTACCAGTGTATATTATTGGGCGATGTAGTTACTTATAACGTGCATGAAGTTTTGCACCCGCCCCCTCAGGAAAATTCCCGCGTCTGCCACTTCATCTACCCTTACAGGAGGCTCATTTGCAGCCAATCAAGAACACCCCACCCTACACAACTTAAAAACCTTCCATTCCACAATCTCTTCCACCGGCCCAAAAGCTAACACTTTCTCAGTCTCCCTCCCTTCCTTCCTCCTCCCACAACTTCTGTATTACAACATTTTCACTAATTTGTCCTCCTTTTTTAAATATGACCAAGCAATCTCAAAAACAAAGTTCTATCTTTCAGCAAATTTCAACAACTTTACAGTTATTCTCTTCTAGACATTAGTTACAGCACTTGTACCAGGCACACAATTCATCTTAAAATGATACTAAATTTCATCTCTCATTCCATATTTAACATTCAAATCTCACATCCATAAAGATTTGGTTCAATAACCGTCTAATACATTCCAATTTTTCCTCTTAAAGACACACTCATCTTCCAAATCTTTGGCAGAAATTCTGATACTTTTCTTGCTTCAACTATAATGTGACTTATCTCTTCACTTGTCCTGCCATTATCCATTACAACCTGCCCCAAAATACCTATCAGTAGCTTACATTTTCCTTCATCCATACAGAAATTTACAGTACTACCTAGTCTCCCTGGCTTTAATGCTCCTTACCTTACATTTCTTGATATTCATTTTCCATCACAAACACTGTAAATCTATTTTACCATTTTCAGAAACTTCTCCTTACTACCACCAATGAACTATATCAACAAAAATCCGCCACTTGATATCCAATATATCCCATTTTATTATCTCACCATTTTGTGGCCTTGGAGATATGGAACACCTTGTCTTAGATTAAATTCTATAACAAATGAACTTATTTTCCCATCATCCACACAGTCTCTAGCACGAAGTCACCTTTCAATAATAAAGCTCTTACATGCTCTCAATAAACTGACTTTAACAACATGCATCCTAGACACCCTCAGAATTTCAAGAGAAGGAGACAACAGAGAAGACGGTTGTTTTATCAAAACAAATAGGCGGGGCAACATTATTACCATATAAGAATTCACCATTCTCCATTTTCCAACAGATAAAAAAGTTAAGTATACGTTAGTTTAACCAGACCACTGAGCTGATTAACAGCTCTCCTAGGGCTGGCCCGAAGGATTAGACTTATTTTATTTACGTTAGAACCAATTGGTTACCTAGCAACGGACCTACAGCAACGACCTTTACTGTGGAATCCGAACCACATTATAGCGAGAAATGAATTTCTATCACCAGAAATAAATTCCTCTAATTCTTCATCGGCCGGTCAGGGAATCGAACGCGGGCCCAGCACAGTGCTAGCCGAGAACGATATCGACCAGTCCAATGAGGAACTTCCAACAGATAAACTACTCACATGTGATAAGAAGATAATGTGGTGATAGTGGCTAAGAAACGGACTCAATTCACTATTATATGGGAGAAGGAAGGTAACTGTCCTTATTTTAAGTGACTGGAAGAAGCTGTGACTCTTCTTACATGAGAGAATGGTTATTAATGTATAATAATGGAAAGCCCAAAGGAGATAAGAAAATGACAAAAATTACAATACAGAATTATTCTGCATTCTTAAAAAGAGATTATGTTACTGGGAAGAAAAGTCGTCCGAGTACAAAGAAAAAAAAATATGGTGAGGAAAAATGTTCACACATCATTAGTCTGTGGATGGGCGAGGTGCCAAGTTACCTCATTATAGTCCCTGGTATAGCACCTTTTCATGCAGATGTGTACAGTGAACCACTGACTTACTGTTCCAAGGGCAATTCGTGAGTGTTTCGAACCTGAAGATGTAGTAACTCCACAAGGTGTAAATTTTGTGGGGGAAAACATGCCTCAAAAATGTGCAAATGAAAAGAGACGGAGGAATAACGGCGAGTGAACTGTAGTGTATAACATGATGCAACCAGCCCCTGTGGCTCAAAATATGAGTCAGGCGACATTCGATGGAAGGCAATGTGCCTATAGCTGACAGGTAAATGTTTGCAGGTTAATCCTTGGCGCTTCTCTAGAAGTTCAATCTTCAAATGGAGGTATACAGCAGATCCGTGGGTATTGATATGCATAGTGGGGCACCCACGATTACAACCTGCCCACAAGTGAGTTAACAGATGGAAAAAGTTTCTCCTACCTATACATACTATCACTACCACAGTCCCTCCTTTCTGGTGAGTGACAAGCAAGTTATCACAAAATCTGAGCTCAACCAAAAAACACATGAAACAGATCTTGCAAAAGATCTTAAAAAACATTGTGAGTTTCATTCTTTGTTCAAAAGGCAAAATAAATGCTACAAGGAACTCAATGAAAAGTAAAGGTAAAAAGGAAGATGGTAGAAAACAAGAAGAAAAGAACAATGGAGTTGGTAAGTGTTTCACAGTCATGCCAATGCAATGCTAGAAATTGCGAAATACGTATTTGAGGACACTGAGCGAATTCAGTGATGAAGTAGGGCAAGTAGAACTTTGATTCTCAATGTAGCAAAAATTCCAAAAATTTTTAAAATCTGCCAAGTTAAAAAAATCAGCAATACAAGTACCTGAAGATGCGCAGGAAAAGTAAAGCACTTAGTAAAAATAGTACACCATACAAAATGATATAAACATCACTTGCCTAATATATGATTCCTTTGAGTACCAAAACTGAAATTCTTTGTAACAGATTACGGATATGTACCGTGTTAAGAATATATGCTAATTGCTACTTAATTTCTTTTTTATACAGCATATCCAAAAACTAATATTATGTAACTGAGTAATGTATTTTCTCCCTTAAAATACCTATTACTATTTTGTAACGGAATTGCCCATCAAACAGTCACCTTACTCTCTTGGACTATACTTACCACTATACCATATTACCAATCACCCATGTTATTCCTTCTTCCTTCGCTCCTACTCAACAAACACTCCCTACTGTAAGAATACCACTCCCTTGGATTTTGTATACTTCCAATCGTGTGTTTTTTCACATTAGTTCATTTTTTACCACGTCCTAAATGCCTAGCTCATTTCTTACACATACAGGTGTGGGTATATATATATATATATATATATATATATATATATATATATATATATATATATATATATATATATATATATATATATATATATAGAGAGAGAGAGAGAGAGAGAGAGAGAGAGAGAGAGAGAGAGAGAGAGAGAGCAAAACTTCAACTAAGAAACATTATGTATATATATATCTATATCTATATATATATATGTATATGTATACATACATACATATATATATATATATATATATATATATATATATATATATATATACACACATACATATATATACCTGTGTGTGTAAGAAATAAGCTAGGCATCTAGGAGGTGGTAAAAAAATGAACTAATGTGAAAAAACACACGATTGGAAGTGGTATTCTTACAGCAGGGAGTGTTTGTGGAGTAGGAGCGAAGGAAAAAGGAATAACATAGGTGACTGGTAATATGGTACATTGGTAAGTATAGAGGCATTATTGGGAATTCGTAATCACTCCATGATCCTATCACTGTGTGGTAAATAGTTCTACCGCAAAAAAAAAAAAAAAAAAAAAAAAAAAACAGCAAAAATCAACAGAAAGAAACAAGCATTCCTAGACGTGTCTCACAGGGCTGATCGAAAATGCTCTTATTCTTCGGAGTGTTTTTAATCTGATATTCTGAATGTAGTTTCTCAGTTGAAGTTTTTGCCCTGCCTCTGTCTCTCTCTGTCTCTCTCTCTCTCTCTCTCTCTCTCTCTCTCTCTATATATATATATATATATATATATATATATATATATATATATATATATATATGTATATATACTATATATATACTATATATATATACATACATATATATAAATTTAGCTGACCAACCCGGCGCTGCCAAGGAAAACTCTGAATAAAAACCGATAAACACTCTCTTTCTTCTCTCTAACAACCCCTCTACTCCCTCTCTTACTTCCTCACCCTCTATCTCACTCTCACTTACCTGTTAAGATAGTTGCTTCAGTTACATTGCCCTGTATTTTTCACATTTTATATTTCACCCCTTCTCACCCCACATTCCTATCGGGGCTGAACGTGGACTTAAAGGGCATCGGGAGTGTCACTATTCATCTCAGCGACCTCAAAAACTATGTATTAAACACTAATATCTGTCATTTTTGACATTTTATTTTTCACCCCCCTCCCCTCTCACCCAATCCCCCTTCCTATCAGGGCTGAACTTGGACTTAAAGGGCATCGAGATTGTCATTATTCATTTCATCAACCTCTAATACTATGGATTATATGGTCTGTATTTCTGGAATGTCGTTTCTTAGTTTAAGTTTTTGAATATATATATATATATATATATATATATATATATATATATATATATATAGTCGTTTCTATATATATATATATATATATATATATATATATATATATAATATATAATATATATAGCTTATAGTTTTGTCGTATATTTATATATATATATATATAGATTATATATATATATATATATATATATATATATATATATATATATATATATATATATATATATAGTATATATATATATATATATATATATATATATATATATATATATATATATATATATATATATATATATAATATATATATATATATATATATATATAGTTATATATATATATATATATATATATATATATATATATATATATAGGGCAAGAACTTATATATATATATATAAGAAACGACATTCAGATATATATATATATATATAATATATATATATATATATATAGATTATTAATATATATATATATATATATTATATATATATATATATATATATATATATATATATATATATATATATATATATATATATATATATATATATATATAAGATAATCAAAGAAATTTATTATGTAATCAAATTAAAAACACTTCGAAGAATAAGAGCATTTTCGATCAGCCCTGTGAGATGCGTCTAGGAATACTTGTTTCTTTCTGTTGAATTTTGCTGTCATTTTTTCTACGGCAGAACTATTTACCACACAATAATAGGAACATGGAGTGATTACGTATTCCCAATAATACCTCAGTATTGCTAAATCACTCTGAGGCCCCAATCACAATGGAGGCGACAATGATCACATGTCCAAATCGGTTTCAGATATCGAAAAAACTATGAGAGATGAATTGAATGAAAAGCTTCCGTAATATGAATTTCTCCCCTGACATTCCACAATCAAAATAAAAAATAAAAATATCGACCAATGCAATAACGCTTATTGACAGAGAATATACAACAGCCCGTGCACTATTCATATTCTAACTACTGAATCGTGGATGAAACCCCCTGAAGAAAATGTCCGCAACATTAGTTGTTCCATACACCTTCACAGAAGGCTCATCAGCAACACCTCAAACCCCCTACTCTTACTGCGTCAGTCATCTCTACCCCCTTCATGCTCCTGTTCACTTTGGATATTAAGGCCCTTCCTTTCCAATCCCCCTTTCACTCTAAACACTCAGCGCTTTCTAGGACTTACTAGCCTTCTGCCTCCAAGCATTTCCCAATTATCCGCTTTTCGCCGATAAAGAACTGGGTGAAAACTTTATAATGAAACTGTAATTCTTACCTAAATAAATATATAAGATAATGGTAAACATTTCCTACCATATTGTCGACAATTTCACACACACAATCACAGAATCCTGACGGCTGTATCTCACACTAATTTAACAATGACTGTGCTCTTACGCACTTACAACCATTATTCTGGATAATAATAATAAGTTTGTGTTTTCAATTCACTACTTTGTTCCAAGAAAACTGACCATGAAACCATACCTACTTTATACGTCCTTAAACATATATCCATCATTTACTGCCTACTGGTATCTATATCCCATGATAAACATTTAATATTTCGAATCATAAAATTATATAAACCACAATCTCGTTAAAGACGACCCATCGTTCAAGAATTCCTATTGTTGCGAAGCTGATGAGGTAGCGAAGATTAACATTAACTACCTGTCAAGACAGCTTTTACTGGTTTATCTTAAAAGTTTGTCATAAAAAAAAACAGTAGTTAATTTTTTTGTGTTATTCAAATCAATCTCGGCCGTTTGGCAAAATTCAGTCAAACTGTTATAATTGTGTGTGTTAATGGCTGCACAGGAGACGCTTCGACTCCCTTCCTTCCAGAGCACTCATAGAACTTCTTTTAAACTTCCCAACTTCTCTTCTTACGCAAAATCAGGCCAAAAGAAAACATGTACACGACAAAACAAGTTACGCTCAGGTGTTGGAAGATCACAATCCCAAAATAATGGAGCATCTTATGAGAAGTCCAATATGTGCCTGAAAAAACTCCTTAATATATCAGAAACTTGCTGAGAGAATACAAAGACAAGACGTAAAAAGCGATACGAAAAGAAATGGAAAAAGGAAAAGGAAATTGAAGATCTATTACAAAAATCGATTTCTCTTTACCATCTCTCTCTTTCCTCCTTCCGATATGTTACCTAACTTAAAAAAAAAAAGGGGGGGGGGTTGTTAAATTTCTGCTTACTTACTCACCCAAACTTTGCACTCTTTCTCGTAACCAACGATTTAAACTGCACGTATCAAAGTAATGGCCACATGTCTCATTCTTATGGTCATATATTTTTGTATTCATAAAATAAACGAGGTATTGTTTCGCTAAGATTATGTAATTCCTATCCCTACAATTCCATCTTTCAGTCACTAAAACGAAATATTTTTCTTTCACGTGAAGTCGGCCACATGTCTCATTCTTATGGTCTTATATTTTTGTATTCATAAAATAAACGAGGTATTGTTTCGCTAAGATTATGTAATTCCTATCTCCACAATTCCATCTTTCAGTCACTAAAACGAAATACTTTTCTTTCACATGAAGTCAATTTAATTTATATCATCATTCTATTGTTGGTGAAAAGATACATTTGTACTACAACTGGCAATTTACTTAACAGATCAGATTTTCTACGCAAAAAAATCTGTCTCCGCAAAACTATAAATATTCCAATAATAAATATATACTTAATCACCGAAAAGCCTATCGCACGTATGTTATGAAACTTTTACCCTTTTCTGTTTTCCGTGAATCTTATAACCTTTCATTCATAAGTTCACTGGGTCTATCGCTCCTTTCCTGGTTCGGGCACACCATTTATTTCTTAAGCCTCATGAGCCAACGCACATGCACGTGTATGTGTGCGTGGTGTGTGTGTGTGTGTGTATATGTGTGTGTATATATATATATATATATATATATATATATATATATTATATATTATATATATATATATATATATACATATATACATATATATATATATATATATATATATATATATATATATATATATATGAGAGGCAGAGAGAGAGAGAGAGAGAGAGAGAGAGAGAGAGAGAGAGAGAGAGAGAGAGAGAGAGAGAGAGAGGTAAGAGAAGAACTCCGTTCCCTTCTCACTACGGGAAAGAGAGAGTCTGTGTAAACGACGTTCCTTTAAACAATGAAAACAACAACCTTGAAAGGAAGAAAAACTGTCGCAAATGCTTCTCTCCTCGGGTTGCCTTCTTACCTTTCTCGTTCGTTTTTTCCTTTATGCTTATCAACGTATCGCTCAATCTCGGTAGCCCTCTTCTGCCACACGTCCTTTCTTCAACGGGAACAAAAGCCGCGCTCGGAGGGAAAACCGAAAATATATCTTCTCCTGCTTACACAACTGTCAACGGTGACATTTCGGGGTCACCAACCCATATATAATTATGAGCAGATTTGGCCTATAATTAATATGCACTAAATATAGGCAACTCGTACTTACAGAAAATAATCAAGTACACTTGGAAAATTAACACAAATATGCATTCCCTCCACTAAAATTAACATCTCAACTAACATTTACATCTCACTTTTCATTTTGAGAGAGAGAGAATTTTGCCTCGTGAGACACACTCCGTAAGAAGGTACAGCAGTTCCCTCAAGGAAGGATTCAATCTTTAATTTAAACTGGTCGGTGAGATTATAACTGAGGTTCAACTGCGTCCATGTTACGATCACAGAATTAAACAAGTAAAAATTGCGCTGAAGTTACTTCGGCGCAATCTAGTTTTCTGCAAAGGGTATAATGCTATATGAAACTTTCAGCCACGGCCTGGTGGTAGGCGGTGTTGTTGGAACCTATAGCGGTGCCAGACGCACGATCATGATTAACTTTCACCTTAAATACCATAGAAACTACTGAGGCTCGAGGGCTGCAATTTGATATGTTTGATGACTGGAGGGTGGGTGATCAACATACCAATTTGCAGCCCTCTAGACTCAGTAGATTTGAAGGTTTGAGGGCGGACAGAAAAAGTGCCGACAGACAGACAAAGCCATCTCACTAGTTTTCTTTTACAGAAGACTAAAAATTCACTGCACTAAAAGGAAATTTAATGTAGTGATCACGCATCTTGTCGAAAGAATTTCTAGACCTTTGGCACTATCTCTGCAAATCCAGCTCTCTTCCTTCCTTCCATCTTGATGAAAGCAGAGCTTGCTCAGCTCTGTAGTGAATGCTCTGATCCTCTTACTTTGACCTTCAATGCTGTGTCGTCATCTATAATATTAAGTCTGTAGGTACCTGCACCCTTATGTAGGGGCAAGTCATTTGACATGAAGTATATTCTAACTCTACTGTGGACAAGCTGGCCCCTGTGCTGTGTAGTCTTTTTTGCCTAATTATACAATCTCACATTAAACATCACCAGTTTAGAATCATCCATTTGTTCATCCTGCCCAAGTGATAAGGACTAACTTTCAAACTATTATCCTTTTCCTATAACTAATGTTATTTTTCTTAAAGTTTTTAAACATTGCTAAACTCTCACTTCCTCAAACTCCTGGAACGCAAGTACTGTTCCGCTTTGCAAGGTGCTGTTTAGTTTTGAACCATATCTCCTCTATTGCTGACGGTCATTTTATGCTGCCAGATTTCAGAGTATTTTGTTCCCACTCAGACATCTCCAATGCATCTGATGAGAGCGACATTAAATGCTGTAGGTCACACTTAACTCTTATGATTTTTTCACCTATCTTTAAAAGCATACCCTGCTTCTATCTAATTGCTCCTGTGTTGATACCTTTGGCATAACACATGTTCCATTTCCTACTTTTTGTGATGTTCCTGTGTTTTTTCCGTCTGCTATGCTGTTCTTCCTTGTTATTAACTATCACCAATATACTTCTAATCCTTTCCATGTATTAACTGATGATAATATCCACGTATATCTTCCTCCTTCACTTCCTGATCCTCTTTGTCAATTATGCAGTCATATCATTTTTTATTAACTCAGATCGTTGGAGAATTTATTTGAAATGGGTTCCACGACTTAATCAAGTGAAGTCCTCAAGGTCACAGTTTTTAATTATTTTTTGAAATTAATTGAACTTCAGTTTCATATCAGCATTAAGTTATTATGGTTACTTCTAATTTGCCCGAATGATTATCACATTACGTCTAATACGCGTGTAATTTTTGGTCGTTACGGTCTTCAATTTTCATTATTCCTTGTCCGACCTACTTTTGGCCAGGTTCCGTGTGAAATTAATATAGTGGCACTCTAACAACATTCAAAATACAGTACTTATACCTGGTTGGAACAACACATTAATGCGAAGATATGTATCACTACAAGAGTACAAGAAAACTCAATATTATATCATCAAAATTGGGAAGACCTAATAAAAAAACACACACAAATACAGTACAGTATTCCAAAACAATTTTGGAGTTCCGTTTCAAGAACTAATACATCACCATACATAAAGCATACGAATGAATAAATATTTATGACGACCAAGAGGAAGGAGTATTGCACAGGGCCTACTGGCAGGAAATATTCCAGATAACGCAGGAGGATAACCAAAATTTCGACAACCGACATGAGGCAGTAGTTAATGAATTCACTGAACAACATAGACACAGAACAAATCCGCATTATACAGCAGACATTGGCAGACTTCATGAAGACTGTCCACTAACAAGGAAAATAGTCATGGGAAACCAAAACAATAATTGAAAATTTTAAACACAAGGCACCAGGAAGAAGTGTAATTAACAAGGTTATAATTCAAAATTTACAAGACATTACATTTGAAAAATTGAGAGATGTACAACTGGGCTCTCTCAATGGGATATTTTCCAATTATATTCAAGAATGCAATAATGGTTTTGATACCCAAACCAGGAAAAGATACGCGTCAGGTAGAGAATTATAGACCAAAACCATTACTAGAAGTACCTAGTAAAATATTTGAAAAAAATAATTAACAACATATTAGTGTTGTTCCTAGAAGGTAATCAACTACAATAAAAATCAATATGGATTTAGAAACGGAAGAGGACCCTAAATTGCAAATAATAATACACACACACACACAACAATAATAATAATAATATAATGCACTATTTCAGCTCAGGCCATATACATGGTATACAAATACAATAACCTAGATACGTATGATAACACGATAATAAAAAATAATAATTTGCATTTTGCTGGACAGAGAAAAGTTCATAATAATGGTATACAGGAATTAATAGAAAATAGTAAAATCTCAATTAAAAATTATAACAGAAAAATACAGGATTGCAGACGATTAATTTCAAAGAACCTAGGCGGTTACAGAACCAGCAACAAAATAGCAAACTCTACAATGATATTACATAAAAAGGAAAATACCAATAATAACAAGAAACGTTACATATAATAATAATAATAATACAAGGATCTAATAATAATAATAATGACAGTTCAAGATGACACTTCATATTATAGAGAATACATCAGACGCTCCCATTATCCCATCTTTTCCACAATGTACTGCCTCACTGATGTCTGCTTTGCAGAATCGCTGCTGTTTCTCAGTCGGGTATAACATCAAGGCAATTGTTATCACAAAGAAGAAAACTATGCAACTCGTAAGAGATATAATCGAACTTTGAAAATGCAAGACAAAAATAATACATCTCAACAATGAACCAAATTGAAAGATCATAAAGCAGCAATTAAGACTCAAAATTACAAAGGAAATCCATTCCCGTTAAAGTAACAAAGTCCAACATTATTCTAAATTCCATATATATATCAGTGTCAAATGTGACTTCACAAACCTGCACAGAATAATTCAAATAGTTTTAGACCAAAACAACCCAACCTTGAAAGACAAGTAAAAAAGGACCAAATTGAAAGAAAATATTTGAAAAGAAGTGATAAAAACAACAACTCGGACAACTAGATATCAATCTGCATACAACGTGAAAAATAATGTTGGAAACAACCAGTGAATACTAGAATGCACAAAGAAGAACAAGCTAAGAGTAAACGATTTAGGAATATGATCACAAAATACAAAGCAAAAGGTCACAAATATTAAAACTACAAAAATCTAATAAGACTAATAATGGAATATCCACCAATACCCACGTGTTTAGCATTGACTTCAATATAAGGCATTACAAAATTCCAAAATAAGATACTAAGGTCCGCAGTGAGAAACAATCAAGAAGATGACGGTCTGAATATAGAACAAATACACAAAAAATACAAGAAAGAACCAATTAATCAGAGAATATACAAACTGGCAACCAAACATATGGAGTAAAACTAGATCCAGTAACCAGTGAATTAACGGAGGAAACCGTAGCAGAAAAAGAGAAACCATCCAAACAACACAGACCACAGATGGTGGAGGAAGAGTATCTTCATATATTCATCAGCATGCAGAACTCAACCATTATACTATTAAGAAATGTCTTGTGAAAACGTAATTTGTAGAATTCTATTTATGTGAATATACTGCAAAATCATTATTATAACAGACATGTTAAGGTTAAAATAAGGAAAATTGCAACTTTATCTAAATAGAATTATACTAATAAGAAATAAAATTTAAAATATATAATCTGTACAATTCACTATGTTAACATAGTGCAAAATCATTTTTGTAATATGTTAATATTAAGGCCATAGTAAGAAAAAGTGTACCTTTATCTAAATAAAATTGTGGCTAAACCACACTTTACATTACATTTACTAATACTTAACTTTCTAAACTATTCCTTACCATGGTTAGCTAGCTAACGGCTCTCATTCTTTTTTCACCCATCTTCCTATTAGCTAAAAAAAAAAAAAAATATGTACAACAGCATAAGCCTGGTTTGCATCATTGGTATCCATGGTTACCTGTTCCAAGAGTTCGCAGGTTTTCCTGTATTCCACATAAAGGAAGTATTTCCTTCTCAAAGATAAAACGAGATTAGTAGATCGG
>NC_089743.1:77787470-77794970 GCF_040412425.1 Macrobrachium rosenbergii
TTTTAGTCCCTTTTTTATATACTTGCCTCCTCTGGGCACTGAAACCTCGACATTTGCTTCTGCCAGCAAATCAGGAAAAAACCTTATTGGAGATATCGTCATTAGATGTGTCACCATGCCTTTGCAAACCTTTTTATAAATGAGATTGAGCTAAAATGAATGTAGGTTGCGAGTTATGGTATATGAAGTTAAACCTCTACAAACCTCAAATATGATTGTCAGTAGGTCTAGAACATTGTGTTCCCTCCCAGATCTTTTCAGTGGCATTTTTTTTAACTACATGCAACGCATTTAAAATTATAGGTGTCATTTTGCAGGCAAATTCATTTTTAAGAAACTTATCCGTTGCATAACATTTTTGGACACTTGCCTACCATGGGGAAATGTTTTAATTCTTTTATTCCTTGTTTTGAGTATTGTTCCCATGTTGGGTCTTCAGCAGCTGACTGACATCTTGAATTGCTGGACAAAAACTTGAGTTCTGTTAAATTTCATATTCCTAACCTTGATATACAGTAAGTCTCGGACACCGTCGTTCAGTTAGCTCGGTGAGCATGCTGCTTCATGAGATATTTCTTAATTTTGATTATCGTTTGCGTTCAGATCTTTCCAGCCAATACCATTCACCGCCTAGTACTAGATATGTAGTTAATTGTGACAGCCTTTCCTTTTCGTCTGTGAGGTAAGTACGACACTTTTTTCTAGACGTTTTATTCCTGTTGTGGCCATATTGTGGGATGATCTTCCTCGTCTCATAGTTGTTGCACATGCGTTTTGTTTAGTGGTCTGACATAAATCTCATTTCAAAATTTGTTAGCTGTCGCATTTACTTTACTTTTCATCTATATCATCTGTTAATAGTTATTTTGTTGTTATTTATTTGGTTTTTTGTTACTCTTTCCTACTGGACTTAGAAGTTTAATTTTCATTCAGCAGTCTGCTTTCTTTGTCAAGACTCTTGGGCTTGTAGCATTCTTCTTTTTCAACTACAGCTGCGTCTCTGCGTGTAATAATACAATTATGTTGTCGCCACTGCACTGTCAGGCTGTTTGGCACTTTTATATCCGTTTTGTAATAGAAGGACAAATTCACGATTGGCTCACCACTTGCTTACACCCTTTCAGTCATTTTCGTCCCGAACAGACTAAATTGTAACAGTGAGTTGACATCGTATTTTATACTTCCTGACGGTAGTAATCTTATTCAATCTTGTGTCTGTTAATAAAGAGAAGAGGAGGTTACATAGTCCCTTGTGTCTGCTATCATCCATTATTAGAGTAGCTCATCAATAAGGAAATATAATTTCAAGAAAAAGCAACTTTTTTTCTGCAGCTAGTCACAGACACATGCTACATTAGTATATAACAATAAACTCATAATAAGCAATTAAAAATTGAGGGCAAAAAATATTCTGGCAGCCGCCAGCAGATTGGACCAAATGTACTGTTAAAAAAAACATTGATTATTCATGGTAGTGGGTTTATATTTGTGGATGATATGCACGACTGGGCATATAATGCATTTGCAGATTACTTTAGTTTAATGGGTAAAAATTGACATGACCCACCTTTAATTAAATAAGACAGAGTAGTTTGTTGTTTAACTTGTCGAGTTGTTTATTTCCCTTCTGTAATATCTTTATGAATTTCTTAGTATGACTTCATTCTGTCACTGTTTGGAAGTTTTTTTGAGACGGTATACCGGCAGAATACGTGAATCATCAGTAAATGCAAAATTTTAATTCAGCATTTATTTAAATTGTCTAAAACCTAATCATTTTGTACATCATGCTACTTCGTTGGCAGTTTTATTTAAATTTATTGGTGCGAGTATTGTGACTTTGAAGGGCAATGTAATTGTATGCGAAGACTTAAAAAGCAAGCTGGAGTAATAATCCCACTACGTCAAAAAACGACATGCATTCTGCTGTATTGGTCTGTATGCTCAGGAATTAAATTCCGGAGATTTTTCGATTTTGTATTGTCTGGCGACCACTTGCATGGGAGAAAGCAAAGAAGCCAGAGGCTCTCGTTACCTATGTAGGGCCCTGAACATGCGAGGCAAGGCAGGCACTTAGCAACTTTTCGAATTTTCATTTGCTGAAAACCGCAAAGATAACAAATGGTTCGACGGATATGACAGGATGGAAGATTCTCCAAAAAGAAAATCCGATTTTACATACGGTTTCTTTTTTTATTATCCGGTGATTGGAAACATTACAGTTGTTTTGTTGATCACCATATTAATGTAGATCTGGCATATTTTTTTTTATTATTTATTAGCAGCTTTTTGCTTTGATGGACAAACTTTTGCAAGGTTTTTACATGATGTCAGAAGAGTTGTGTAATTTAGTTATTATTTATTACAGGTCTTTTAACTGCGTAGATCACGATATGATCATTTAATAAGGATAGTTTGGTAGTAATTAGAAAGTGAACTGAATGTTGATTGATCAGCAGGTTGATGGTTTTATTTTTGGGGTGTTTATTGATTTTGTAAATTGTGTATATGTAATGGCTTTTGTGTTTGTAGTCTTCCGCGGTTACGCTGGATACTTATATTCTATAAGCTCGCTCTCTCTCTCTCTCTCTCTCTCTCTCTCTCTCTCTCTCTCTCTCTCTCTCTCGTCAAAGCTATCTTCAAGACATAGTGCACATTAAAGTAACAGCCCACTAGGACATGAGAAATTCTATACAGCAACAAGAACATTGCCACACATCTAATGTCGTTATTTGCTGCAAATTATGATTGCCACCATTTGTAGTAAGGAATCAGATTTATCCTATGTCATCATAGCCAACTGCAAATTTAAATCTCTGTCATAAGCCGACTAACTAAAATATGTACATAAAATTATTTCATCAAGCGTAATTATGAAGTTGTATGATTTGTTTGTAAAGCCATTAATCATATTCTGCATCAAAAATTTATTTTCATTTGAGGCAAAGCCAGTTCAGTGTTACAGAAAAAGAAAAAATAATATTCAAAGTTCAGAATTCATTTTGATATGCAGAAGTGATATTCATTCTCATATCCAGCAGCGAAAACATTGCCGCAAGCAAAACGTAGTTGTTTTTACTTTATTTTTATATTGAGTTTTGAAATATAGCCAATTGATTGAACATCTCTAGCGTAGGCGAAACAGTTCATACCCTGGTGGAAAATATAGACACGATGAGATACAGAATTAAAGAGAGATAGAATGGGACTGTCTCCCTTCTCATTGGTATTGTGTGCTACTATTCGTAGCTAAGTCAGTGAATATGATGTCGAATCATTTTTTCTAAGGGTTTGTAATATTTAAGGATCGGGTCATATATTCTGCAAAGAAGTAGAATTAAAAACTAACGTGCAAAATATATACAATATATATATATATATATATATATATATATATATATATATATATATATATATATATATTATATATATTACATATATATATAAATTTATATATCAAATTTTTATATCATACTCGAGATTAGGGATCCAAAGCACCTTGCTGTTTGGAAAGTACCAATCTCATTCCGGGAAGTAATCGTCCTTGCTTTTCCTTTGCTCCATTTAGTTGCTTTACATTGAGAGGTTACCATATAACCGCTGTTCCCAAATCCTGGACTGAGCCGTTTTATAGATATTGAAGTTTTCAAGTTTCCTAGACTGATGAACACTCGATCACGTTCCTTTGCCTCTTTATTTTTTGTTGATATTAGTTACACGTTTCCCCACGTATTGTGATACATTGTTATCAGGTATATATTCATTTCCATAAGTCGAAATAGAGGACCAATATTTCTCTTTGAATAACACGCTGATGATCTAGATACCGTACTGTTTTTGGAAGAGCTTGATTTTTACTGCACAGTCGTCTCTTCGGTAGCATTTTGTAAAGAGTTGAATCTAATTGTCTGTAAATTTATAATATAATATAAACACAAAACTGTAAGTATTTAGTTTCTAAATGTCATACTGCTTGTTAAACGCAAGTTTTTTTAGGATCAACGTTATTTTGATATCATTCATTAGTTATGGGAACGAGTCTTCTCTCTCCCTCTCTGCATCTCATATTTCAGTATGAAACGACTTAAGATTTGTCATCTTCATGCGTAGTAATGGATCATCTTCGTGTTGTCTTACCTTTTTTTGAGCTACTGACTTTAGGAAATTGTCTGATAAAAAAAAAACAAGTAAAAAATGCGCCGAGGTTTCTTAGTAGTCGAGCTTTCTATACAGCCGCTATACAGCGTTAACCAAGGACACCGAAAATAGATCTATCTTTCGGTGGTCTCGGTATAATGCTGTATGAGCCGCGGCCTATGAAACTTTAACCATGGCCCGGTGGTTGCCATCCTATATCGTTGCCAGAAGCACGATTATGGCTAACTTTCACCCTAAGTAAAATATAAAAAAAATCTAATGACGCTAGAGGGCTGTAATTTGGTATGTTTGATGATTGGAGGGTGGATGATCAACATACCAATTTGCAGCCCTCTAGCCTGAGTAGTTTTCAAGATCTGAGGGCGGACAGAAAAAGTGTGGACAGAATAAAGTGCGGACGGACAGACAAAGCTGGCACAATAGTTTTCTTTTATAGAAAACTGAAAGTACCATTGCAGCGTGTTCCTCAAGAAAGAGATCTAGGGGCTTGTCTTGTTTCTTTTTGAATATATGTTGGCGGGTTCTGAGATGCTGTGCACTGCATAGTGTGTTCTGCCAGCAGGCCGTGATTCCAACTGAAGCACCACTCCTATCTTGGTTAGGGGAAGTGAAAAAGATTTGGGCAGAGAGAAACTGGTCCCAAGTGAGGAAACTGAGGGAGTAAGCAAGGTAATTCAAAACTTATAGGTGAGAAGGCAGGATTTTCTAACACACCTCCACATTAATTTGACGAACAAAACTGCTCATGGTTATCGAGATTTCACAGACGCCCAGAGTCCAAATCGACTGTCAAAAACAGTTTGACAATGGTATTTATTTATCTTATCGTGGATCATCCCAAGTTAATATCCTCAATATTTATATTTTGTAACAATGTTTTCGTTCGGATCAAAACACTGGGATTCGTCACGAAACTTCTATCAGAAATGCCTGTTTTCGTAACAGCTTCCATTAATAGCAGACTGTTTTTGTGTCAAGTGTAAACCTCATTACATAATACACTTTAATAGTTGACAATCTCTAAATGCTACTATTGTGGGACTCGAAAATCATCGATTGAAAGGAGCTTTCTAAGATGGAGAATGTCACTGACGATGATGAAAAAAACTCAACCAAAACGTGTTTAACCTTAAGTACAAGAGAATCCATATTTGGTTTAGACAAGAACCATTTGCCGATAATTGAGGGTTCCGATTCGAAAGGATAGTATGAAGCGGGGACTCTAAGGAGCCACCAATCATCTTTGAATGGAACTTGTTGCATAAAATGAAATAGGCAGTATAACCGACAACTTTGGCAAACCCAGGTGAACTGCGTCGATTTGGCTATACTTTCTGTTTGGTTAATCAGCTAAAATACTGTAGAGCTTAGCGGCAGTTTGTGTGTGGCTGATCAGCTAAAATACCCTAGATTTCTCCTGTTAATGAAGTGCTGAAGGGAATTCTTTCCGATAATTTTCTAAAAATTTCTATTGAAGTACCTTCACTGTTTGTTATATATCTGATCAAAATAAACTTATTTGTTACGTACATTCAGATAAGGATTTATTTTTTTTAGTGTCGTTATTTGTTATGACTGTAATTCAAAGGAGAGGAAAAACAAGTGAATTTCTTTTTTGATATTTTTTTTTTTACCAAGTAAAAGGTTTTCTGGCAATATCAGACTGTCTGGTACTGGGGAGACAGGAAGTTGTCGGCTCACCTAATCTACAATCTACATAAAAATTTTAATATACCTTAATTTATTACGCGATTCACCTTATGTTTTTTTTTCTTACATGACTGATGTTGAGTGAACAATTTACCAGTACTCCGAAGAGGAATGCTACTTTTCGCTTTCGACTAATAAGATACACACACACACATATATATATAATATAAATATATATACATAATCTATAATATATAATATATATATATATATATATATATATATATATATATATATATACTATATACCTAGACCTACATTCTTCAGCTTTTAAACAGAAAGTTCTGGCGGTTATCCAGCGGCTCTTCTGGGAAAACCTCAAGTCCGTGATTTCCATATACTAAGTTTCAATTTCTTTTCCCTTTACCTGAACACAACACGATTATTTCTTGGAATTTTGCTTTGCAATTCCTTTCGTGATATTTAGAACTTTTTTCTCCGTTAAGAGATATTAAAAAAAATTTAAAAGATAAAACCATTTGGATCCGATTTCCGAGAGAGAGAGAGAGAGAGAGAGAGAGAGAGAGAGAGAGAGAGAGAAGCTTCAATAAAAATGCTACACATAATATTAAAAAATCTCAGCATTCGTGCACGAGGTTTAAAACCACTCCTACCCACTCATAAAAGCTGAATCGATGAACAAGAGAAAATCCATATTTCTAAGGGTTATCATTACAAAGAAAATGTTAATGAGGGCATGAAAAATACAATATTTTTGATAAGTACGAAAGAGACATGCAATGGAAACGAAAGAAAGGGGGATCTGAATGAATACCGAGAGGTCAAAAGGGGGCGAGGAAGAGGAGAAACGGGATAATATACGAAGCAGAGTCGTAACAAATAACGAAACGTGTCTATTAAAATATGAAATGAGGAGAATGTTACAAGAATAAGTGAGGAGATAGGAAAAACCTTCGGAGAAAGTAAACCGCATTTTGGACATACGAACATCGACCAGTACAGTACCCTCCTTTACTCAATTCAGATGGCCAACGCCCCAACCACTTTATCTTGGCGAGTTTTCTAAGATCTACCGGTACGGTCTGAAATTATCTTTCTGCTTCTGTTTTCCCTAGATCCCTATAACTCTCTAGTTCCTTCAAGAAACATTCCTTACACTTTCTTATGGACTACGTTCCGCTCCAAAACTGAATAAGAAAAGAATAATTTGACTTCTGAAGTTGTCGCATCTAAGAAAAAGAAGAGGTAAGGAGGGTAAGAGGAATATATGAGGAATGAACAGGAATGTTAAGGTTAAACAAAAAAAGGAAAAGCAAGCGGAAATAGAACGACTGACAGAAGGAAAGGAAACAACAAAACATGACTTATACTTCTTGGATAAAGAAAAAAATTGAAAAGATCACAAGAGAAAGGGTTGTGTCAGGAACAATGGTCAATGGAATAAAAGAGGGAATATCGAAAGCACACAAAGAAATAAAAACACACAGACAGAGAGAGAGAGAGAGAGAGAGAGAGAGAGAGAGAGAGATGATTTGGGAAGATAAAAGATACTTGCACATTAACGACAAAAAACATGGAGAAAAAACTATAAATATCAAATGTATAAATAACAAAAGGCTATAAGAAGAAATATCTAAATTCCCTCTTTACTGAGAGAGAGAGAGAGAGAGA
>NC_089743.1:77797470-77894970 GCF_040412425.1 Macrobrachium rosenbergii
GGGTTCAAGGCTGGTCTAGAAAATTATCAACTTAATTTCTTGAGACCACCCCCACTTGGAGGGTCAGGGAAACTGTCTACAGATGACACACTGGCTCAAAACATTACAGACAAGCCACTCGTTTGGCCAGTTCCTTCAGTTGATATTGTGTTGCTGGAATTAAGTCATTATTCGATGAGATCAAGCCTTAGCGCAATAATAAAAACAGGTGTACGTGGAGAGCTGTTAATCAGCTCAGTGGTCTAGTTAAACTAAGTTATACTTAACTTAAGGTGGACTTGACACGTCATACATCAGAAAACATATTTTTCTAGAACTTGTCTTACATCAGAAAACATATTTTTCTAGAACTTGTCATACCAGAAAAAACTATTTTTCTGGAACTTGTCATACATCAGAAACACATATTTTTCTAGAACTTGTCATACACCAGAAAACATATTTTTCTAGAACTTGTCATATATCAGAAAAAACTATTTTTCTAGAACTTGTCATACATCAGAAACACATATTTTTCTAGAACTCGTCATACATCAGAAAAACATATTTTTCTAAAACCTGTATGGCTGGGGCTTCATTGAAAGCATTCCATGTCTGCCATGCTTTTTTAAACTTCGTTACTGAAACCTGAAAATCTTTGATAGTGCATTAAATCAGCCTGCACACTAATAACCTAAAAAAGACAAATAAATTAATTAACTGCCATCAAGATGTAACAAACAGTTTTGTGCTTTATTTAACCATCCACTAGTGGCCATCTTTAAAAAAATGGGAGCCATATGGGACTTTTTCTTAAACAGCACTTTATCTTAATAACCTAGAGACAACATTCATTCCTAAATGTGGGATCAGCCTGCCCCAGTAGATAAAAAAATTGTCACAAGTTTGAGAGTGAAGGGGAAAAACCTGAATTGGTAAAGACGCAATGCGGATAGTGATAAGTAGGTGTAATGTAGGTTTTTATGATGAAAATGGCCATGTTAGACAAGAGAATTAATGAATTGGGTTTACGACAAGTATGTGCAAGGTTTCCATCAGGTCTGTTCAAGGTTTTCGTGGATGGAAAAAAGAGAGCAATCAGAGGAAGGTCAAGAGATGTAAGTTCAGAGTTACTTGATGAGAAAAGAGGCCATATAGTGAGTGTGAAGTGACTGATCTTTGCTAGTAATATAGAGTTATTTGACGAAAGAGAAGGGATGTTGCACAATAATGACGGGAATTATATAGACCAGCATGAGACCTTGAAAGTCTTCGTAAGGTAAGAATGTTAAGGGTGATTGTTGGCAAGAGTAAAGTAATAAATGAATGACATAAGATGGAAAAATAAATGTAATTGTGGATACAGAGAGAACAGAAATGGTTGACAGAGGTGTGTATTTTTAGAATTAAAAGTTATACTGTACGATGGAATTTCGAGCCAAGTCTTCTTAATGGAAGTGAAAAACAAATACTGAAGTTAAAAAAATGGCGGAAAAAACATAAACTGCTGAAATAAATTGTCTGCGTAACGTATCCGGAGTAAAAAGTGGGAAATGCAGAGATACAATTATGCAAGGGTGAAAATATTAGCAGACTCTTCAGAGGTGGTTTGGTCACATTAAAAAAATGAAAGATGACAGTTTGGTGAAGTCTGTGTAAAATTAGGAATGATGAGAGATAGCCCTGTTAAGGAATTGCTGGATAGCCTCTGAAATGTTTTATAATGGAAGGGCCTAGTATCCATGAGGCAATGACGCATATAAGATATCACAGAAAACAAAATGATGTCACGATGTCCTACGAAAAATCCCCTTGCTCCTTATCTAAAAGTCGCCTCCAGGATCTTCGATCGTCTTCCTCTGCGCTTTCCTTGATGGTTTCTCTGAAGCTGACCCCGTTCAGAGGCCTCTTACAGATCTCACACTACCTTCTAAAATTGCGATCCACATGTTCTATAATTAAATCTGCCTAATAAAGGCCCTGTATAGTTTCTACAGGAGTCTGCATAACAACATACCTTACCTCTCAGCTGTCTGCATTTTACCTTTATCCTAAATACCCAGCGCCTACTGCATGCTTCATCCTTGAAGAATCTTCTGGGTCCGCGGGTTCTCAGGAAGAGTTAGAAGCAAGAAATTCCAATAGCTCCTTCTTCTACATAAAAATTAGGTCTACATAATTCTAATTAATTTTTAATTTACAGACTTGCGTCCTCATACTCTTCTTCGATGAATTAGATGCACCCTGAAAACGAATACCATTTCATTCCTAACACAAGAAACAGGGATGCTCGCAGTAGTATAGGCAGAACATAAGCATTCAAGTAGTTCCACTTTTAATACATTCAAAGTTATCTGCATTTAAAGTAAAATCACAAAATACCAGTGCACCTGAATTGTAATGGTACACATGTAAAAAAGGCGAGAGGTGACCTCAAAGAACTATACTACCTACGGCCACCTTAATGCAAGTCACGCTACACAAACAAAAAACAGGACCTTCAATAAAGCCCTTAGTTCAAAGAAATAAACACTAAAAAAATCAGTGCGCATTTTGACAACTCATATACCGGCTTGACGAGAGAGAGAGAGAGAGAGAGAGAGAGAGAGAGAGAGAGAGAGAGAGAGAGAGAGAGAGAGAGAGAGAGAGCATTATGACAGTTGTGTTGAGAAAGATAGAGAGAGAATAGGGGGGGAGGGGGATCAAAATTATGATAGCTTATATTTCCATCTGACACACATGTATAGCACATTAAAAACTGTTGACATACACGGAGCCAGGTGGTAAGTTCTTGTCCTCCCCACAATAAGCACCACCGTCACGATAATGATGAAGCATAAAGATGCTGATGATGGACTCGGCGACAAGTAAAATGACAGTGGGCCGCTCCACTCTCTCACTCGAGATTTCTCTGCAGAAGGCGCCTTTTTCTTTGTGCAGCGGCAGAGCAGGAAGATAAAGAGTATGAGATAGAGACAGAGAATCAAAGCGAAATTATTCCGTAATCCTAAACCACAATTGTGTGTTATTCACGCAAACTACAATGATTTTTTTGGAAAAGAAAAGAGTCAAAGGAGGCCTTTTTCTCGAAGACAGAAAACAGAATCTCAAATGGAAAGCTGTCATATCGCACAAAGCCCTAAACCGTTATTATAAGCTGACATCTTGGTCATATCCCTAAGGATTACTCGAGGGACCCCTGGCTGATTTAGCTAGTTAACTTTAATTTGATTTCTGATTAATTTTCACAGATTTTATGATTCATTTCCATTTACTTTCTCAAAATCATCAGAAGCTGATGAATAACCTAAAACATACTGCTGTAACCTTCAACTGTGATTAAATTCGTTTGACATGCATTAACAGGCGACCAACAATTAACGATTTTCTATACAAAACAAAATATGTTTACGATTCAGCAAAATAACGTTTATTCGGATATGGAAATGAAGGCTGGATGAACAAAAAATAAAAAGGAAGTGAGACTAGCCTCTCGAAAGACGGAGTATTACAGGAATTTGTAATAATGGCAGGAAGGAGGGAACAGGGTCTAGGCAACTGCCACATTCAGCCGACGCTCTGTGAGGAATGTGTGTAACTGCCAAGGGGAACAAGTCGATTAACCTTTTACATCTCGTTTCTCAATAATACTCATCAATCTCAGCTTTCTCATTCCTTTCTTGTAATAGATGGGGCGCTTCAAGGTTATTTCGCCCGAGGCGTGTCCTCAGCACGAAATAATTCCAAAGGGCCACTTTATATCAGATAACAGAGTCCTCATTCTCACACAGCTTCCACGTTTCACCAGGCGGATATATCCGCTTAACTCGAGGATAAACCTGTTTTCCCTTTTCTCTGTTCTCTTTTACCTAGCTCGAAACATTTTTCATTTCCATCAGGCATGAGGATATGAGGGCATCGGACTGCTCTTCAAATTAAAATAAAAGATAAAGAATAAAACAGACTGAAGGAAAGATCTGCCACACAAGGAAGAGACACTGTCACCTCTAAAATCTACACGGAAAACACAAGCATGGCAGACCCAATGTCACAGCATAAAATAATAATAATAATAATAATAATAATAATAATAATAATAATAATAATAATAATAATAATAATAATAATAATAATAATAATAATATAATGGATTTCTCTTCAAAATCTGTCGCTTAAAAATAAAAACAGGTTAAACAGTCCGGAAAAGACGAGACGCCTTCCACATTCTTTGAGTGACTGGGATAAAATGTTCTGCGCGATTGACATTCAAGTTTACGATTACCGAAATGATGTTCTTTATTTTCATTATTTCGCGATATGGGCTACGAAAGCGAGAAAATAAATAGAAATGTGACGATTCTTTCTTCTCTGCCCTTTCTTATTACTGACCTATCAAATACTGTGATGTGCTATGTCCATAAAAATCTCTTTACCTACAGTATGCTGTACCTACCTGAACATACCTCTACGTACCAACATCCCTCACTCAATGAATCTAAACTATAAACTCCTTAAAGGTTAACGTCTTCAAATTCTCTACTAAGCTACTCTCGTGAAAACATTATTTACTTGAATGACCGACAGAAACACTCGTTAAAATAACATAAGTCACTAAAAACATCTAAAAACTGAGAAAGGCATTGACGGTACATTGAATGGCTGTAAAGATAAACTAGGAAGTCCAACAGTGGTGGTTTTTAATTTCTTTTTAAGTTCCTTTGTAGAACACCGATATGCCAGGAACTTGAATAGACGGCTGATCAAAAAATTATAAACATTCTTGTCCCAATCTTTGAAACTGACTTGTTTGAGAGATTTGTTTGTTTTCAGCTAAGGGGCTACGGAGGTCCTTTATCACTTTTCTTGTAGCGACGGAGCTCGATTTGTCCACTTAATCTTGTTCTTTTCATGAGAAAAAAAAAATAGTCCAGGCTACCACAATCAATTCAATCTGGACGGAATGGCCAAACAACTTTCATAGAACTTGCCTTTAAGCAGGGCAATAATTCGCTATCAATGAAATGGCAGAGAGAGAGAGAGAGAGAGAGAGAGAGAGAGAGAGAGAGAGAGAGAGAGAGAGAGAGAGAGAGAGAGAGAGAGAATGCTCCTGGAACTTGATCCACAAAGTCACCCTCTGCAGGCCAAATAACCATCCTAATCACAGATAATGGCACAATAATCGGGACTTTACCCTTGATAAAGTAGTGTATTGTGTACCTCAGAAAACAGTACAATAAAATTCAGTTATAAGAAGTTGTCTGGGTTACAACATGAGAAAGAAATAATGAGAAAAGATATTCACGTTGTTTGTTTATTATATAAATTAGAAATTAATATTACAGAAAACAATATATAAATATACATTTATAAACAAATAAAACAATATATTATAGAAAACAATATATAAACATACATTTACAAACAAATAAAACAATATAATATTACAGAAAACAATATATAAATATACAGTTACAAACAAATAAAACAATATTGTCCCTATTATATAAACAAATAAATAAGCAGGCAAAATATTAGTACACCGTCTAAGATGTCTGCTTTATAAATTTTTGAAGTTTTCACTGAAGACACTACATTAGGTGCTCTGCTACCGTTTCTAAACATTTTGCTTTGACAGAAGATTAATATTGTTAATGATTAAGGCTTTTATCCTCCGAATCATTGGTGGTGCTCATCCTTCCGCATACTGACGAGACCTACGTCGGTTTACTTTCATGAATATTACACTAATGCTGTAGCCAACATGTTACTAAACATGCTACCGCAACAAATCCCATTACGTTTACTAAAGGGGGGTCCGTCGTTTCATCTCGGAGAAAGAACCTACAGAAAGTACTTTTCCTAAGCCCAGATAAGCAAAGACTCGCCCAGTCAAAAACCATTTTCCGCTAAGGTAAACAGCAAGAGGAGCTAGAACTCCAATTAGGGCCTATTCATGAAGCATCCTTACCCACGGAGAGGGAGTCCGCCATTAAGAATCATTAACACTTAAGCTACTCCACAACAAATAGGAGAAAAGTCCTCTCTAAACACGTAATCACTTAACTACTGTTAGAAAGGAGGTCGAGAGACAAGAAGAAAAGAAGAGAGAGAGAGAGAGAAAGAGAGAGAGGAGAGACGATTAGAGATGAGAGAAAGAGAGAGAGGTTCGCTTTTCATTGAGATAATCCTCAGCTCAAGGAGAAAAATAGTCTCGCAAAAGTAAAAACAATGGGTACTATTAGGTTACAAGTACCAAAGATTTCAGCGTTTGTATTTACAATTTCCACGATTATTATGAGGAAAAAAGATGAGAAGCAAAAAGTCAGGACACAACCATAAAACAAGGTGTGTGTGCGTGTATATGCATGTGTGTAATTATGATGGTGTCTAATTTTACGCATGCCACTGAAATAAATTTCCCCTTTAAATTTCGCGCATTCCTCCTCTCCTATTGTGGAAAAAATCCGAACATTTTCCACCCAGGTACATTTCTTTCCCAGAATATTCTAAAGCAAAATCTTTGTTTCAAAAAATATCATGTGTAAATAATTCAAGTGCCTGCCGTCATGATTTTCACATTTCTAACTTTTAGAACGCGAACTATTTTGTCTCAATTTTTCTAGATTTTCAAGCTTCCGTTTAGAGTAAGCTCCTGTATCATTATTCAAACAAGGCAAGTCAGGTTTAACAAATTTCATTAAGAAAACGTATGCTTAAAAAAAAATATGTACAGTGAAAAATATAGTACAAAGGAAAAGAAACACATTAAACACCCACATAAAAAGCGTGTGGCCTACCCTTTTCATCTTTCCCCTAAAACAATGCATATATATTTAATAAATTTTGGGCAGAGTTTTTTCCTGAGTTACAATACCCGTCCAATCAATTTGTTGTTTTGGTTCCACTTCCCCAACTCCTTACTTTCCTTTTTAGATGAGACTGTATTGTAGTTTTTTTTTTTTTACTTTTTTTTATCTTTTATTTAAAAACCATATCAAGTACATTTTACAAACAAATACATATGCAATATATGTAATTTATGTACAAAAAATTTACACAAAGAAACATCTGAAAATAAATCACGCACATCCAAACAATTCCTATCTATTTTTCATAAACTTTAAAATGCGCAGTTGAGGTACTTACCTGTAAAATATAAATTAATTTTTTCTTTAAGGAGAATTTCCATCAAATACCTATCATAACTAAATTTACTTTTTATATACTGATATATTTCCATTTATATCAAAATTTAACTGTCTCCCTATCCAAATTGAATATAAGTGCCTGTAGGTAACATAATATACGTGTTATATATTTTTTCATTCTTACTTGAGAGAAATCTAACATTAAGACTTAAGCATATTCACACCTCTATCTTACATATACACTCAGCATTTTCTGGAAAAATCTTGCTACTGGTTTTATAAACTTGCAAAAACAGAATATGTAATGTGTACTCTATATTACCACATCTATTACAATTATTACTCTCCTTTATCTTAAGCATAAACAGTCTATCATTCGTTGGTAAAGATTCATGGATATATTTGTACAGGAATTTGCCCAATCGAGAGGAGGATAGTTATCCTCAATTCTTGCCTTAATAACATCCTTACATAGGTACATATAAATATCCTTACATACATAAAAGGAAATTTCTTACAATTACATATTTCTCTAATAACGTCGATTACTACTGAATAGAATTTTGGGGTATTGTAGGAAACCTCCTTAGGGTAATCAATGTCTATTAAGTAACTTAACCTAATTCTACAATAATATATACATAAGCCTATGCCATTATTCAGGACTTTCAAGTCAGTAGAAGTTAAAATAGATTTGACTTTATAAAGTACATTTATTATTCCTACTCCTCCTCTATTTCTTGGCAAACATAAAGTGTTTCTGCTGACTGGCTGATACATTCCTTTCCACAAATATCTGGAGATACATGAATTTATCTATTGAGCCTCCTTCTTCATTAGTGGCAACGTATGGGCTACATTGTAACCACACTTTTGAACAAATTTTCGTGTTGATTATAACAGCTTTTTGCAAAATGGATAATTTTCTCTTGCTCGACATACCTATTGATATTTCTATTTTCCTAATAACTTCAGTCCAATTTTTCTCCTAAATTGTCTCAAAATTATTATGATAATATATTCCTAATATTTTAGTATATTCCACAGTCTTCAACCACTTCACAGGCCAAACATTTCTTTCCACAATCCAATACCCATTACTGAAGATTTTTCCCTATTCAGTTTAGCACCAGTTGTTAATTCGAAGTGTTTTATTATCTTTCCTGCTTCACAAATCGACTTGTCTGCTGACACAATAACAGAGGAGTCATCAGCATACCCTTGTAAGCACACATTTTTATCGTTAGGAAGCTTCAGACCTTTAATATTCTTATTATATTCTACAACAATCAAACCGGCCTGTTATCCTTTCTTTCTTTCCTGCAGCCATTACATTCTGGAAATCTATAAATCTACGACTTCATTTCTAAAAATAGCTATTTTCTACATTCGAGATACCGGTCTATCTTTACCATGCGGATTAAAACCAGTTATGGCAATTATCTTCTCTCGGAGAGCAAAACTCGATGTAATTTTGTACGTCAATATTCTTTGCATGTTAAAAAGATATACATATTTGTACGGACAAATTAGTAACAAAGAAGTCAGATCCACCTTCAGCAATCACAAGCACTCAAATTACTTCATTTCACCCCGAGTTTCGTAAGAGAAAAAATCTTCAAATGATTCATAATACTCTATTGCAGCCTCTGGTGGCTACTTTTCCCCTCGTTTGATAAGAGGTCTTTCGCATAAATGATTCAACTGAAACGTCAGGTCTACATAAGCAGCCGGTCTCGTTCATGCGTAAGGTCTAGTCACAGCCAGAACTGCAATAACTCTCCCAATACATAATACGATTCCACATGACTGTGTGCGTGAGTCACATGTCGACTCTGTAATGACTTGGGAGGCCTAGGGACGCAGGGTCTGAGAGGAAGGGGTGACGGGAAATCAGGTTGGCATGAAGAAACCTCTACAGTCACGTCACCTGATGCTTCGACATCAGCCAAGCAGCAGCGAGGGCCAATGTATCAGCCGAATTGATCTGTCAGCTGCCTGCGGAGTTTCAGACTTAACAATCCGCCTCTTGCAAATCTAATTAATCACAATGACAAAACACATCAAGGGCTATTTGAGATGGCTCAGCTGACGAGATACTGAGCGCCTCTCTCTCTCTCTCTCTCTCTCTCTCTCTCTCTCTCTCTCTCTCTCTCTCTCTCTCTCTCTCTCTCTCCGCTTTTCGGAAGCGTTTTGTGGATAATACACATTTTATTTTTGTGAACTTAATGATCTCGTCTTTATATATTATTTCCCTATGTCTTTAATCGAATTTCAGTTCTACATTACACAAGGTTTAACGCTTCGATCATCTACAGTACTGTATAATGCTGGCCACGATTGCATAAGGGATTGCAATCAAATCGGGTTAAATCGAAGTATCGTACAATGTTCAAGAAATTATATAAGGTTCAAGAAATTACATAACTGGCATTGGTAAGGGCCAATATTGAAAATATAACAAAAAAAAAATACAAAAATTATTATACGATAGGTGAAACAGCAGCACAGTAAATTAAATAAACAGGGGATAAATGAAAAAATTAAAGGAATTATTAACAAGTAGTTTAATATTAAAAAAATCAGTTCTGAAATATCCAAGATAGATGTTTAAGTACTGACAACGATGAGGATTCTTTAGTGTATAAGTGAAAATTACTTTAATTACATGAAATGTTAGACATAAATATACAAACAAGATAAGGATGAGACGAGGAAAATGAAATGATAAAACCGAACATTTCTATTACATACTACAAGGGTACTATTTTATGTTGACTTTGGCATCACCAGGACAACTGTCTACTACTCACTGTGTAACGAGCATGCGGAACAAGACTCAGTTCCCACAACTAACAAGACTTAATACTGAGTAACTGGAAATTAATTTCGTTTTTAAAGAAAATCTGCCTCACTGCAAAATTCATATATTAAGCAATAATGCGTTTTAACACCAGGTTATCCTTGAAACAGCCCATCGAAGAGCAATCAACTCGAAAAAGACTTGAAGATCTGCTGTTTCGCAAAAGATAAGTGTAGCCATAATGGCAATGACACAACAAGAATGGCTTCTTTAATATGTTAACTGTAATTATCTGAGACATACAAAAAAAGCTTGTCATCTTACTGTAATCTGACAGCAGTTTATGAAACTTACGGCCCTTGTTCCTCCCTTTCATCTCAGGGCCAGGAAGTTTGTTACTATTTCTAATTGTGCCAAAGTCGTTCTCACAACTTGTTCTTTATAAATACACTCGTCATATACCCACTTCCTAATAATCTGACAATCAGCTGAGCCGTTAATCATGAATATGAATGCAGAATTGCAACACTGCGATTTTCCCGCAATGCGGCAAAGTTGCAAACAAATTGTTCAATTAAGCTTGAAGTCGTTCTTGACCACAGTCATCTCAGAAAAAGAAGTATTTGCCATCTCTAACGGTGCCAACTTCGTTATTGCAACTTTTTTTCATATAGTAACTTGACAGCGTTCAAAGAAACTTAAGATCGTTTTTCCTCCCTTTCAGCACATGGGAAGCAAATTTTTAATACATAATGCCAAAGTCGTTAATGCAACCCGTCGTCATCTACCTACTTTCTACATTCACGAGTGATAAGGGCCTTAAATTTCATACGCGTGCGCGCACACACATACACAGAGATTCTATTTGCTTGAGCTGGTTTCTCACCCCCGCCCACCTCGCCCTCCGAAAGTTACTCTCCTTCCCAAAACATCTTACAGGCAAAGAAAATTAAGAAAATAAGTACACTTCAATACAGGTATACAATAACTGAGAGAGCTTCCCTCCAGCAGAAATCATAACAAAAGGGGTTACTATAGAATCGCTAGCAGCACGGGAATCATTTCATGACTATACTTCCGTAATGGAGTCTGAGGTATGATCACGCCCCTCAAAGAATGTAGGGGGCCACGTCACTACGCCCATAACGGTATGACCTCGCTCTGGCTCTTTCGCGTTAGATACAATGCCCAACCCTTACAATACCTCGCTTCACCTACGCTACATTTATGTATGGTGGTGTGATTTAATTTTCCCATTCCGTAAATCATTACACTTCCTTTAAAAAGACATAGTTAATTACAGTTTCTACTTTTCAGCAATACTCTAGATGGATACTTAAACTGAATGTTTAGGTGAGACATCACGGCTCAGTTACAGTGCCTGCAAACATCTACGACCGGGACCACCTTAAGGCAACAAGATTAAAACTGAAGGTGGAACGTTGAGAGATTAACAAGGGTGTCCAGCCAAAGATGAAAAAAAATTGCGCAAGGAACTACCCTCTGTTATCATCGGCACTCTAGAAATGCATTTACCTATATCTGAAGAGTCTTCATTCAGTACATTTCTAAATAACCAGATTCTGGATGATCAATTCAAGTTGAAAAAATATTAAAAACATACACATTACGTCAGGACTATAAAATTATGAAACTTCTCGTGTTACAGATAATAAAATCATGAACTCTCTCATGTTAAAGTAATTTACAGAACGCATTAAACGACACAACTACGGTAATTATAAATATGATTTGACGTTTTTAAAGTAATCAAATCCAACGCCTTTGTATTAACGTTCATTTTGAAAAGTCTTATGAAGGAATGTACAGACGCTATTAATCATTCCTGTTTTAACTGCCCAGAAATTGGGAGTAAATAATCGGAAAAATTTAGGAAACAAATTCTTCGTATGCCGCTTAATTGCTGAAGCAATTGACTCTTCTCAATGCCTGTTAAAACCCAAAGCAGAGGCTGTACTTACTGTATAATTTTAACGCTCTGAGGGGTGTCATTCAGAAATATGAAACTTAGCGCCATGTATGAAATTGTAGTGCCATTCATGCAGTAGTTGAATTACGCTAGAGGATATATAAATGACCGGAAGTAAAGTAAGAATTTGGATGCGTCAAAATATTAAAATTAAGTACCGCCGTACAAGTTATCAACAAAAAAAATAAATAAATAAATTATTACACTTACAAACCATAACAGAGGCGGAAGAAATTAGAAATAATCACCAAACGAAACAAACGTCTCACGTGATGTCAGACTTTGGACACATTCGTTTATATCATTAGCATCTACAAAGCATCTGCTCGAAGCTACATCACGGTTTGTTTTTAAATCTCAGATATTACACGAATGATCAGTAGAGTTACAATTTCTCTTAGTCTACTCTTAGCCGTTCCTTTAGTTTTCTGTTATTCCTTTGACTTTTCGCCTTCGAGTGGAAGAGTCCAAAGCTCTTCCTTCCGTTAGACCTACATTATTTCTTTCTTTTAGCCTCCACGTCTGAAAAATACCACGAGATTGGGATGTCTATTTAATAGGTCTTTGCAGAAAAATAGGTGAAATGCATGACAGACAAAAACAAAAAACAAAAAAAAAAAGACGGATACAAAATTAAATTACTGAAAGAAAGGTGGATATTTTTAGTCTGATTCTTGATGAACGTAACCAGAATTTGCGTCGTACTAAACACCTACTAGCTCATTCACACTTCAGTTAGTAAGGTGTACTACTACAACATTACTATAAAATTTATGTTGATCAAGATTAAGACTTCATGCTTTATTTAGCTATGTCAAAATATAGTAGACATTCAATACACAGATAATTTTAAAATATTAAGGAGTTTTTCACTTTTGATTATCATACTAAGTAAATAATTCATGCCGATCTTAGATAACCGTTACTTTCCACGTTCTTGCTTAATACTAGCAGAGAGAGAGAGAGGGAGAGATTACTCGAAGACCATTCAACTCCACCAGGGGTGGATTGGGGGCTAAGTCAAGGACCTCGCTATGTGGACTTAAAGGATGCTGGACCTGACTTCATAACTGATTACCAGGTACCAGACTGAGTTACAACTGTGGCCTGTGTTAGGACAAGAGAAACGGCCGATGGCATTTCATCAGTGCTCATCCTGTGGGATACCCAGTAACTTGCCTTATCATATGCTTATTTAAATGTATTAATCGATTTGCGATGGTCTGGATGCGATGAAGTAGAAAAAAAGTTAAGTATACCTTAGTTTTACCAGACCACTGAGCTGATTAACAGCTCTCCTAGGGCTGGCCCGAAGGATTAGACTTATTTTACGTGGCTAAGAACCAACTGGTTGCTTAGCAACAGGACCTACAGCTTATTGCGGGAATCTGACCACATTATAGCGAGAATGAATTTCTATCACCAGAAATAAATTCCTCTAATTCTTCGTAGCCGGCCGAGACTCCGGCTCGATTTCCTAGCGAGTCTTAGCCCACAACTCTACCGACACCCAACGAGGAACTAACAATTCTGTAGGTTAAACACCGCAAGAGCAAATGATGATGTAAGAGCAATTACGACTTGGTTAATATGGGCAGTAGGTTGAGGCTGATAGCGCTTGACACTATAGTTCTAGGACTGTGGTGAAAATGAAGGGCAACAGTTTCTGGTTTTAATGGGTGAGCTGGAAAAATCAGAACCAAGCATTCCTTGAATATGGTCAATTTTGTTTCGTTCATGTCTCTTAAAGATGCTATTTCTTGTCATCACCGATCAGCACAATAGGGAAGGTATTGCAAGTTATAAACCTTTAATGTGAAACTGTGTAGCACGCTCTCTGACCTAGCTGGGTGTGGTCGCTATATATGTATCAATAGCCTATAACTGGTCTATTCAACGTTACCAATAGCGTGGGGATAGTGCTGTACCTCTTTTGGAAAATCTCAGTGTACATGCCAGCCGCTTGCGACACTGTTATGGTTCCGTTGATATGGGTAGACAATGTTAAGTTGTCAAAATAGATTCTTCCCGAATATATCTGATGTAAACAGCTTTTAGTCCACAAAATAAATAAAAATATCTCCTTGGCTTTATACCTGGTTCATCTCCAAAAATACAAAGGTTACATAACACTTGAAAGTCATTCTGCTCAGCTATTCGGAATGACTGAGAAGCACCCAATGGACGCAACTTTGTAAGAAACATCCAATAAACATAATTCTTTTATAAATCTATAATGAGCACAACTCGCTATGAAACATACAACAAACACAGTACATACCCAAATGAACACAACCCTTTCAGAGACCTAGGTAACAGCCCTACACCCGGAAACTTTGCGAGGACGCCTGGATTTCAACAGCTAATCAGCAACGTTTCTCTTCGGAAGCTGTAATTACATACGTTATTACAGGAAAATTACTACCTCTCGTCCCCCTTCAAACTTACTGCTCTGAATCAACATTCTTATTAAGCGTCATTGACGGTTATGAAGCCAATTCTTTCTACTTTCCATAGACGGAAGAGTCGTCCCGAGCATGTCATTTAGGTAGAAGGGTCCGTGACGAATGCTGTGTAATTGTTCATTCCTGGATCTTGTATATTAAACCTGACATTTTTTTTATCATATTTTACCTTTGACATAAGCACTATTGTTCATTGCCCTAATTTAACACATAAACCGATTTACCAGTCTATATTTATCAAATAATTGAAGCTGACGGTTTCACTAAATCATACATTCTACCTTTCATGCATTTCAAAATATTCTCTTCTTTTATAAAATATCCGCTGGCATTCAATAACACCTACTATTCATGACAAAAAAAAAAACTCATAATATTTATGATACGTGAAATAAAAATCACCAAAAGGACTTATATCGAAAGAATATAAATTTAAATACCTTCCAAACAATAAATTTTGGATAGTACATATTTTTTTGAACTTGAAATTCCACCAAAAGCTTACCAAAGCTATGAATAAAGGAGCCATTGCCTAGCTCTTCAAAAAAGGATACTTATTTCTAAAACAAAACGAACAAAACAGGCATAAGGTGGTTTCGGTCTTGTTGCGTGATATGAGATAGAAAAAAAAAATACAGGTAAGCCTTTCCTATACTGAAACGCTGCATTTCAACTGATAGTTCTTCATTGGAGGGGGTGGGTAGAGCTCTCAGCTAGCACACTGTTGGCCCAGCGTTCGACTCTCCGACCGGCCAATGAAGAACTAGAGGAATTTATTTCTGGTGATAGAAATTCATTTCTCGTCATAATGTGGTTCGGATTCCACAATAAGCTGTAGGTCCCGTTGCTAAGTAACCAGTTGGTTTTTAGCCACGTAAAATAAATCTAATCCTTCGGGCCAGCCCTAGGTGAGCTGTTAATCAGCTCAGTGGTCTGGTTAAACTAAGGTATACTTAACTTCTTCAACCAAGCCTGCCATTATCCTGTACTATAACCTGTCCTCTACCTCCTTCCCCCTCCTAACTTTCCCCTTTCCCGAAGGTTTTATGCGGTCTCTTCCCACCCCCGCCACCTCCCCGATGGGGATGTAAGTAAGGTATATAAACTGCCCCATTACTATAGAAGGGCTTGGGTGCTCCCCTTCGTTTATAGGCATTGTATTCCTACAGATGCCACACCCTTCTACTGACCTCAAGCGTGAAGTTTTCCAGACGTCACTTGCTTTCTTCAATCGTTTCACTGCCTTACCTCGTTATGAAGACAAACAGACAAATGACTTCAGTGAATATTCTGAAGCTAAACAGACAATGCTTACAGAGAGCAGATATAGCGTCCAGTGTCATCCTGTCTATTTACCTCTCTCTCACTCTCTCCCTCTCTCTCTCTCTCTCTCTCTCTCTCTCTCTCTCTCTCTCTCTCTCTCTCTCTCTCTCTCTATATATATATATATATATATATATATATATATATATATATATACCTGTTGGTCCTTATGAACTTTGGCATTTACAAAGCGTCTCCTTAGCTTCCAAGAAACAAGTACTCTCTCATTTATCAAAGTGTAACAGTAAACGTATAATTACCCAGTTACATAGTCAAGTTTTCTACAGTTAAAACGGTTTCTTTCGACAGGAGAACTCAAGAAAAGTGTTAACCTTACAATAACCGTCTTGTCAAATGGAAGAGGCTTAATAGTTTTTGTACTGTATAGACAATATTGGGAAAATTTCCTGTGAGAATCTCTCACACCAGCAGAAGAGAGAGAGAGAGAGAGAGAGAGAGAGAGAGAGAGAGAGAGAGAAAAGCACACCTTAGTTTAACCAGACCACTGAGCTGATTAACAGCTCTCCTAGGGCTGGCCCGAAGGATTAGATTTATTTTACGTGGTTAACCAACTGGTTTGCAACAACAGGACCTACAGCTTATTGTGGAATCCGACCCGCATTATAGCGAGAAATGAATTTCTATCACCAGAAATAAATTCCTCTAATTCTTCATTGGCCGGTCGGAGAATGGAACGCAGGGCCAGCAGAGTGCTAGCCAAGAACAGTACCCACCGTCAAGAGATTTGTAATATATATATATATATATATATATATATATATATATATATATATATATATATATATATATATATTATATAAATATAGTGTATATATATACATACATATATAATATATATATATATATATATATATATATATACATAAATTAAATTAAAAAGGGCTTTAATCACTGAAAGAAATTAAAGGGATTAAAATGAAGACGCCACCATTCCTCCTTACCTCGCGTCACTTTCTCGCTAGATTAAGAATGACTACGTGGTTGCCAAAAACATAACCTAGCAACAACGGCTTACTCTCCACCCCCGCCACCGTCCCCTTCCCCTCCACTGTCGGAGCCTCCCTGATGTCTTCTGTGGACTCCCCCCCTTCCTCTCTCCTACCCTTAACCACACTATCAACCACAATTACCTTCAATTGCACAACCTTTTCCTAAATGCGAGCTCTTCCTCTCTCGAAGTCGTGCTTTGAGGGGAGGCGAGCGAGCGAGCGAGCGAGCAACTTTCTCTTCGCGTCCTCGGGTTATGGCGACAGATACGGGGGGTGGTGAGGGGTCGTGGTGGAGGGATTTGGGGAGGGCGATGAAGGTACTCCGGTAGACGAAGGACGAAATGGAAAAGTCCCGTTTATGGGGAAGAACTTTTTCTTCGCATCATTATCACAGTTATCAGTACTTGTTCAAGACCTGTGTAGGTTTGTGTAACCGAAAAGATATCAGAAGATATCTCGGCAATTTCCATAACATGAAGGTTACTCCAGTTTCGCCGTGTGTGCGGCAAAGTACCTGAGTTATCTTAGCAACTGGGTTGTTATGGTCATTAAGAGTTGCCTAATCTCTTCGCTTTACAGTTGGGGATTCATCAGACCTACGTCAGTAATAAGGATTACAGCAGCACTCACCTGTGTGTGTGTGTGTGTGATTAGCCTGGAAAAAATACAGTAATTATAAGAGAGAATAATATACACAACATCTTTCTTATCTGTGCGTGAGAGGTATATCTTCGTAACATAGAAACTGACAACAGCTGCTCGTCTCTTGCTCTTGCACACGAAACTGCATCAAACTACAAGACAGCAACTTTTCAACTCAATTCAATTTAAATTTCACTTTCCAATTTGCACTACGAAGATTAAAACTATACAGCGTGACTTTAACAGGTGTGGGGTGGGAAGATTTGGGAGCCTGGGGAGTTTTTTCCACTTCCATCCCCACATGGTAATTAAGAGATATTTACGGAATACTAATTTCATGGGGTAGCTATGCATGCTAAATGATAGTTCAATAAATTTTCAGTATCCAAGTGCAAAACAGCCCCGTCTTCGACCCTCGATTAACAATAGTATTCATGTCGGAATCGAACTAGGGACCCTGCAGATACAAATTAAATAATAATTCTCCATCTCTCAGTATCTCAGATTTTTTTTTATACTACTATCAACGCTAATTCTGCAACTTTAGGGGTTCTTCTACGACTGCTGTTACTACTGCCTAATACTTTTCCTTTTCTACTGTAGCTAAGAAACGTTCAGCAGTTGCTGCTACTACAGTTTTTACATTTTACATTTTACTGTCGTAATTGAAATCGTTAAAACGTCATTTTCACGATTTTACTATAAAAAAAACACACACAAAAGGATATGACCGTCATTCCATGTATAGTGCCAATAATGCGAGTCCAAGAGACAGACTATTATTACTATATTACTTTTATTATGAACATATTCTTGCTGGAAAAGGTACCTGATTATGAAACTAATTAAGAAGCTTTCATAAACCAGGAAGGCAATATGAGGAAATGAGTGTGTGTACACACACACACACCTACACACACACACACAAATAAATATATATATATATATATATATATATATATAAAATATATATATATATATATATATATATATATATATATATATATATATATATATATATATATATATATATATATATATATATATATGATTATAACCAGCTTTTGTACGTGATTCATTTATCACACATTACCACAGGTGAAAAATATTAGCGCCTTTAGATAACATGGGATTGCCGATAACAATCTATGATTGCGCTGCACTAAATAGGCCAAGGCACAGGAACAAAGTGATTATCACATCAGCCGAGAACCTTAGTCTCAAGAGAGGACTGCCAACACAGCTAATCATGATTTTCGTTTTAGGTCAGTCAACTAGCAAACTAAGAGAATACATCCAAGGCCAGTAACCACCAAGGATATTTTTCTTGACATCAATGTCGACGAGAAACATTGTCATGTAGTCAGTGTTAAAACGGGAAGGGGAGAGGGGAATACTGTGATGATGATATCAGATTGTCTGTTAACTTAAAGACAGTAGTTTTATAAAAGGAGTATTTCGGAGCTCACAGCTTGGCAGAAGAGGAAAGGATCGATCAAGAAAGCAACAAAGCCGTAATTGATTAGACAAAAATATTAAGGAAAATGCAAATATGATTGGAATTTTAACTAAAATTAACTGGCAGATTACCCATAATTACAATACTTACATCACAATACAGTTATACAAAGACTCTGGAGAATGTAAATGTTTCAAAACAGTCCGCGATAATAAATATGATCCTGTGATATCTAAGTAATTTCTTCCACATTTACTAAACAAAACTTGACACAAAGTTCAAATATTCAATACAATCTTCCTTTCTCTCTTTGCGCATACACAAACACAGACTCATGCACACGCACAAATGTATAATATGTTACGCATATATATATATATATATATATATATATATATATATATATATATATATATATATATATATATATATATATATATTATATACTGTATATATACATCTAATAAAAGGAGCAGATAAAAACACCAAAATGGTAAAATTGTTGCGTGTATATATATATTATATATATTTATTTATATATATATGTATATACACATACACACATAAATATATACATACATATACTACATATATATATATATATATATATATATATATATATATATAAAAATTCAGTATATTCATAACTAAAGCTTTTTTGGTTGACAAGAGAAAAAAGAAAGCTTCTCTTCAAAAGGGGGAGCCTACAATGAAAAACCAAGTCGGCAGTCATTCCTGCAATACTCCCATAATTCCGGTCTCAAGAATGAATTTCAAATGATCTTGGTCAACTTTTCTCCTGTTTTAACATACGCATCCAGATATTTGCTGGTTAGATATACACATACGTGCATACACACATACTTAGATATATATATACATATACATATACTGCATTGGATTCTTCTTCTTCGTCTTCTTTTAACGTGCTTTTTTCCCATTTTTGTATGGGCTAAGCACGATGCCTTCTTTTGAAGGACTTTTGATTTGGCTTTAGGGGTAGACCGTGGTCTCGATCGGCTGCCCTGCCTGACATCGCTTAGACCCCGGTAGTATGTTACATGTATCATACCCGACCCAACGCCCTTTCTTCCCCAGCAGCGAGAAGTTGTTGCGCGGGTAGGGCGAGAGTTCGAGATCGAGACGTGTGAGATGTTTGTTATGTTTTTAGAAGGTGTTGTAGTGGCTTTGTTTTGTGTGTGTATTTAGTCTGTAACACCCATTTGCTTTTAAGCAAACCTATCCGTTGATTACAGATATAATCCAGGGATGTCTACACGGATAGCAAAGTGTCCGCCTCTCTGATCAGTCGGCTGCGGATTTGAACCCGCGCCACAGACCTCTACGAAGTCCGAAGCTGCTGCTGTAACCGACTGAGCCATCGAGGCTCTACATATACTGCATTGGATTATATATATATATATATATATATATATATATATATATATATATATATATATATATATATATATATATAATATTCATTAGCATTTCTTGTATGTTTACTTTAGACAGCTTATTCTTCTTCAACGCTTGACTTACTCTCTGTGTTTTTAATACTTTTCTCTTTTTATCTTTTATTTTCTTGACTATTCTATCCTTCCTCTTGTATTCACGTACGCGATTCTTTTCTGTCATGCAGTGCACTTCATTTCCTCTTCCCACCGTTAACTGCTTTTATTCCTTCTTCCTAAACACCTATATCGAAAAATTACGACAAGTGTGTTAGAAATGAATGAAAAATGGGCTCTAGTTATTAACAGAGATGAAAGGAGTAGATTTCCGTGTAAAATTTCATGTTGGGGTCACTGTGACAGAGAGAGAGTTTTTCGATTTAGGTGTTTAGTAAGAGGGAATAAAAGCGGTGAATGGTGGGAAGAGGAAATGAAAGACACTGCATGACAGAAAAGAATCGATTTAGGTGTTTAGTAAGAGGGAATAAAAGCGGTGAATGGTGGGAAGAGGAAATGAAAGACACTGCATGACAGAAAAGAATCGATTTAGGTGTTTAGTAAGAGGGAATAAAAGCGGTGAATGGTGGGAAGAGGAAATGAAAGACACTGCATGACAGAAAAGAATCGATTTAGGTGTTTAGTAAGAGGGAATAAAAGCGGTGAATGGTGGGAAGAGGAAATGAAAGACACTGCATGACAGAAAAGAATCGTGTACGTGAATACAAGAGGAAGGACAGAATAGTCAAGAAAATAAAAGATAAAAAGTGAAAAGTATTAAAAACACAGAGAGTAAGTCAAGCGTTGAAGAAGAATAAGCTGTCTAAACATACAAGAAATGTTAATGAATGCATGGATCTATAATTAAAAGATGCAAATGAAGAGAGATATGCTGTCATAACTGAATGTAAAAATGACAAATCTTCAAGGATTTGTTGGATATAGAAGGAAGCAGAGCTGAGACATACGAGTGAAAGCGGGTAGCGTAAGTTTGATATTTGTTGAACTGACGGTTTTACGCGTAGGATGGAAAATTAAGAGGTTCAATAATGGAAAGACCGGGATGATGGAAAAGTTCTGAAGGAATTGGTGGGATGAATAACTGGTCAACTGTATTAAGAATCAAAAAGGTATATCATAACCAAAATACCAGTTCGTTAAGAGTCTCAAAAGTAATGGTATGAGTTGCGTAAGGCACACACGGAACTACAAAATGCTTAAAACAGATTCAACAGAGAGGCAATTTGGAGTGCTGATAATGTTTAGTACGGAGACACTTTGTTTAGAGTGTGTAAAAGATTTTATGAAAAAACATGCAGATGGGACAGTGACTGGTCTGTTGTAAAAGTAGGTCTGTGATTTGTTTGCATGGCTTTTGAATATTTTTATGGGCATAGTGATGTCAAAAGCAATAAAAAATAATTAACTAGACATAATAAAATCAGTCATAACTGGAATGTGGAATAGTTAATGTCTGCAAGTACAAAGTTGGAAATAATGAAGAGAAAAGGCCTATGCTAGCGAATTAATTTATATATTTGTAAGAGGAGCCACTTGAATAGGAGTAAGGTCATTTGAGGGTCGATAGAAACCAGGAAGATGTGACAATGAATGTTAATATGGATGGTGGGAGAATGGAAGTGGCAGGTTCTACGGGGATTTGGGAATGTATGTAATGAATGGTGGTAACATGAGAGAAGGAAAAACTCGAGACTAAGTGAAGAATGGAAAGCAACAGGATGTATGCAAAAGTCTGGGAAAAGATTTGGAGTGTCTATGAAAGCCAAGGTGGAAAAAATGACAAATCTTTAAATTAATTTGTATTTTTCATAGCTAACAAACCTGCGGTCTTCAAATTAGGAAAAATTCCTAATGTTAAGACCCAGGTTTGTTCCGCATATGAACAAATGACTAATATTTACATTAATTTGTACTTTTGACAGCTAACAAACCTGCGGTCTTAACATTAGGATTTTATCCTAATGTTAAGACCCAGGTTTGTTCCGCATATGAACAATAAGAATGGACTCTTCAGCCATTTCTCCTTTAGGAAAGTGAAGTGTGGATGTTGAATATTAATGAAAGAAAAAAGCTTGAAGCTGTGGAGGAAAGTACTATTTTTTCACAGAATACTTGGCACAAGAAAACTGGAACATGACAAATACGAAAATAGGTAGAAGTGCTAAAAAGGGTAGCATAGTTGAAAGGAAGGATCCATGTTTTGAGATGTTTAGGTCATATGGAAAGAATGAGTTATAGTTTGATGAAAAGGGTGTAATTCTGAAGTGCTAAGAGAGACAGTTCTTCAAAAGGTACAATACATGCCGTGAAAGAATGAAAGAAATATTGGAATGGGACTTGCTATTCAAAAGTGCTAGTAAGGTGGGCAAAAGGCGAATGGTAGGGTAAGTGGTTCAATATGCAACTGATGATCCTTCTGTGTACGGTGAGGGGTTCAATGTGCAACTGATGATCCTTCTGTGTAGGGTAAGGGGTTCAATGTGCAACTGATGATCCTTCTGTGTAGGGTAAGGGGTTCAATGTGCAACTGATGATCCTTCTGTGTAGGGTGAGGGGCTCATTGTGCAACTGATGATCCTTCTGTGTAGGGTAAGGGGTTCAATGTGCAACTGATGAACCTTCTGTATAAGTGTATAAAGCGCTAATACAATGGAGGCTTTATCATCCATGACTCAAGAATTATAGTATACATGTAATGAAGCTGTGTTATTATCTTCTCTGGACCCTCCCCTCCCTCGTTGAGGAGAATGATTTAATGTTAAGCATGAATATATAAAGGGATTCAACAGTGAAATACTACCAACCTGGCTTTTGGTTAGTACACAATACACATCAACCAGGTTAACAAAAATTATAAACAGGCCTTCTAAACAACTACCTGCAAATACATCCGTGTTGTCGTGACATACCCACACAACAACGCACGCATACAAAACACACACAGATATATATATATATATATATATATATATATATATATATATATATATATATATATATATATATATATATATATATATATATACACAGTATATATACACACATACATATGCAGTATTACACACCATGTACACGGGTCTATTTGCAGTAGTTGTGCAGCAGACCTAGTAATATTCACTCCCGAACTAAAGAAAGAAAAAGAAACGAATCCGCTTCCAACCCATCAACGAAACACTGAAATCGAGTAATAGTAATTAAGGTACAGGAAAATCGACCGCTAATCTGTCTCTTTGCCTGTAATGGCAGCGTTCACGACGACGTGATCGCGTAATAGGATGATGTAATGAGAGCGTCAACGCTCATTAAGTTGAATTGAAGGGGGAAAAGAGATGCACTGGCACCAACTGTGCCATCGTTCATTTGCCAATCACCTTGCCACGCTCATACTGACGTAAAGAGAGAGAGAGAGAGAGAGAGAGAGAGAGAGAGAGAGAGAGAGAGAGAGAGAGAGAGAGAGAGAGAGGGAGAAGTAGAATCTTATTCTCTAAAATTCGCATGCTCATGAAAAAGTGTGATTCACAAAAATTCCACAAAAGTGAAAAAAAACATACAGAAAAATATAATGTGTCAAATAAGGTATTAAGAAAACGGTCAATCTGAACAATAACACAATTTTTATAACTGAAAACAATTACAATGCGAAAAAACTTAATACCATCTTCTAAATTACTAAAAATTTACATAGTAAGCGAATACAAATTATCAGGAAGAAAAAATTTGTTATACAGATCCATACAGAACCGTCCCAAATACGTCCCTTATCCATCTCTGCTGACACAATGATAGTTATATCACAATATTATTCATTGTGTCCCGATAATCAACTGAAGCCGAAGGCTATTACCTGCACAGAACAATGAACAGAAAGGAATAATTAGCAATTGATACTTAAATACCTGAACATGAGTAGTCGCGAAAGCTGTCGAGATAAGATGGTGGAACCATGGGTCTAGCAACATCTTCCGTTGTCTTTAATAGGCTTAAAAACGAAAGACGTTTGGTTTCTAAGGTCTCGTCCTTTATATTATAAACGTCGATAGATGAAAGAAAACAATAACACCAAGATCAGAAAAGAACAAATGCAACAAGATGTTACTTGATCACTAATAAGAAAGACCATATATATATATATATATATATATATATATATATATATATATATATATATATATATATATATAGCGATAATACAAACGTCCTTTAATATCAATTCGCTCTACCTCGGAAATAATATATTTTCTTATATGATACCGAAGTAGAGCGAATTGGATATTAAAGGACGTTTGTAATTTAATGCTATATATGAACCACAGTGATGTGATAAAAATTCATATATAATTATATATATATATATATATATATATATATATATATATATATATATATATATATTGTATATAAACATATATATATATATATATATATATATATATATATATATATATATATACATACAGATACACACACACTTCTAAAATCCCGTCCTTTATATTGTAATGCTCAATGGATGGAAGCAAATAGTAAGATCACGAAAGAACAAATACAGTAAAATGTTACTTGATTAATAATAACAACGACCGAATACATACATACTGCACACATATATATATATATATATATATATATATATATATATATATATATATATATATATATATATATATATATATATATATATATATATATAGCCAAAGGAACTTAAGCTCGAGTTTCTCCTGCTTTCTCCTGACTTGTCCGAACCAGCGCCTGATTGGAGCATCAAATCCGAGAGCACCACCAGGAAGTCTGCACTTCAATTAAGAACAGGCAATCTTTCATACATATTATTGAAAGCGCGTCAATGGCAAAACGGGCAATGACAAGGGTGGAACGCAAGGGTCCTAACTCAGCCACCTCGGTTGTTCAAATTCTGCTTTTTATATTTAATGGAGCCTACTACTTCTCCATCCAACATACCACTGTACAGAACAATCAACTGGAGAAAAAGAGAAAATCATGTTAGATCAAAATACTTACAAGTAATGTCAACAACATATAAGAATTTACAAAGTTATTTAAGCTATTAGTCTTAAATGACCCTCGAGAGAAAACCGAAATAAGCCAGTTAAAATTTTCTCCCGCATACACTTCACACGTACTGAGAGCTGAAGCCTAAAAACCAGGCCTATATCAAACCTGATAAGGGGAGCCGCATTCCAGACACTGAACCTAACCACCACGAAAAGTGGGACGAAGAGAAATTATTATATAATTTCCCTGTCAGTTTCACCTTCTGGAAAAAATAAATACTAGGAGTCAAACTGTCAAGAGTCTAGATATATGAAAAGATAAATGTTGAAAATCTTGATTCGAGCTCTGGAGACTGAATTTCAAAGAAAAATAAAATATTTTACCTTAACCTCAACCGACCGCCCAAAACAAAAATTAATTAAGGATCAACTTCATATCTTGCAATCCCTTGCCCTGATAAAAAATGAATGAAACCTTCAAAAAACAAGTTTTTACTTTTTTAATATCCGCCTTACCTCAAAGCAAGGTAAAATAAAAGAAATTTACACTTTCCTAGTCTGAAAAAAACATTTTCTGTTTAACCTACTACTGGCCCACACAGCAAGAGAAAATAAAGAAGAAAATTATGTAAAATATGCTCCGGACTTATAAGGCGTGCTAAATCAGGTAGGTGAGAAAAACGTCTGTGCCCAAATAAAGAAAGGCACGAAGCATTCATTGCTTGGGTGGGTGCCCCTGTCCCAGACTTACAATGGCTAACAGATATTATTATCTACCATGTTCTTTTGTTCTTACATTAAAAAATGGAGCAATGTGGAATAAAAAATAAATCCAGATACCTTCCGTTCCTATCACACACTCATGATGGTAGATATTACATCGCAAGGATAACAATCCCATTTCACATAATATGAGGCTGCTACCCTTACATGTGAACTCTGACACAGTTCTAATTTACGGGAGGTATAAAAATACCCATATTTTACCAAATTACACATGCACTGTTAATTAAAAACTTTCCAACTTATATAATGGGCAAATCGCGGCATGCAGTTTCACTAAATAATGTTAAAAACGGTTCATATCTGTTATGATAATGTATATTATTAAGTCAAGTTACTACGGCAATAGCAACTAAAATGCTTCACAGGGCGAAAAAGTTCTGCTGAAGATTGGCGACTTGGCAAATCAAACGGGTAATCAATGAATGTCAGGCTTACAAACAGTAAAACCAGAGGTGTCAACAAAAGAGAATACGCATACCTCCGATAACTTTAAAGGGAATTTTTAGTCCTTGATATCACAACAACAACATTATATATAGCCCAATTAGCAAAGAACAACAGTGAAAAAATAATTTACAAATCCAATCCGCTTTTGCTTTTCTCATATCCCATCCTCATCAAAAAATTGAATGACATCTGTTTATAGCTTTCTAAAAATATCCTGGATCCATATTCAGATCTGAATCCATCTCACATTCTAAAGTCTACAAGCCTTGCACAATGTTTTTCTGAAATCTATTTACAATTTTTGAGATATGTTGGAGGGCGGCAGGCAAACAGACAGATGCATTAATGTTAATATCTGTATTTAAATCATAAAATCAATGACAGACAACAAACATAAAAGGATATTTTCTTGAACTATTTTAGTTCCCTCTATTTTGCCCGTCTGTTTGTCTGTCTATCCGTCAATGCATCGCCCACACAGTTTAAAGGTATCTGAACCAAACTGGGTACAAGATATGCATGGAGGGAGATCGACCGTGTGCTCTTTCTGTCAGGCAGTCAGTGTGCACTGAATTTTTTCTTCTCTCTAGTCTGATCAAACTTGGGGCAAGGTGAAATCCTGGCACGAAAGACGGAAGGAATTTTACCAAACACGTCTTGTAGGCGTTTATCTACCTTTGCAAGAAGCACAATCGTGTCTTCTTCATTTCCACACTGAATGCTCTTAGAAGGAGGTGGCTTGGAGGGAGGGGAGGGGTCGATAGACGACCTGCACTGCTTCTGAAATACATTCAAAATGCTTATCATCATTATCCGCAGTAGTCATTATAAGCGGTTGGGCTTACAAAATATTTACAGCTAATATTAATGACAACAATGGGTCACAAGAGCAGACTACCGTACAGCATTCGTAAAGCCGCAACACCTATCAATAATAAAAAATAGCTACGTACCCATACCCACTTCCAAAACAGCATGGCATTCGCCATCTGGTAGTCACCATCTGAGCAAATTGGGAATGAGGCGCAACATCCAGGAGAGTTCACTTAGTGTCATTCACCTTTTATTCAACACGCTGCTTCCTCCAACACCTCCTCCAACTCATACTCCCACCTCCTACTCACTATTGTACCTCATCAACCAAAAGAATTTTATTAGCAGATGTATCAAGCGCTGATAATATCTACGAATATTATATATCTGTACCATTCTGGAAATAGGGCATAACTACAAAATGAAAATTTTTCAGGAGATTGATTTGAAAGTTTGATCTATTTTGAGAAATCATCTATGATACCTAGCTTGAATGAAACCATTGTACTGTTTACAATGTTTTGGCAGTTCTGCAAAGGCATTCATTATAAAAGAAAATCTGACTAATTCACCAAAATACATGACTTGTGCCCTTTTTCTAGAACGAAAATGATAGCTTTATCATACTTTTGTCTATCTTTATAAATTCCAGTCAGAGTAATTTGTGTATTTATTTGTTGAATTGCATTTTCTTTATAGGTTTTAAATCAAATATTTTTTTTCCTTTTGAATTTATTGAAAAAATCCTACATTTTGAAATTTTTTAAAATTTCTTGAAATAATTATTCCTTTTGATAATTTTTGGAAAATTTAACGAAAAATCACTTTGACAATTTTTAGAAAATTAAATTAAGAAAATCAAAGTTTATGACCATTTTTGGAAAATTTAGTAAAAAAATTCGCACTTGGCAATTTATAAGAAATTAAATATAAAAAATCACACTATGTCAATTGATGGAAAATTTTTGAAAAAATCATACCGGGCCATTTTCTGGAATATAATAGAAAAAATAACACTATGTCAGTTTTGGAAAATTTTGAGAAAAAATCAAACTTTTAGGCAATTTCTGAATAATAATATTATCAACAAAATTGACTAGTCTTCTTCAAAATCCTCTGCAAAATCTGGATGTACCTCATGATTTGAAACACTACTTTTACAAGGTAAGTTTTTGTAAAACTGATGAAATCTGGTGTCAATAAAAGGAAGCAATGACAGCAAATCCTTTTTCTTTTCTTCTGATATGGTAGGGGCCCTGTATATTCTTTTTCTAGCATCTCATTTAAAATTGGAGGTTGCCCCCTTCTAACAAAAGAGAGCTTTTTAGGATTGACTTTTTCTTTATAGTCTACAGAGTATAGCATTTGCTTTGGATGCTCTTTTGTCATAAATGGATCTGACTACTTCATTCCATCGAAATGCTTCTTTGTCTGCATTTATAGAACGCTTGATTAGCGGTCCTTTAAGGAGTTTGGAGAAATCATAAAAATCATTTTGCGTCATTTCTACAACTTTAAAGGGATTTTTTCGGCCAACAGTTCTTACAAGTTGGCACCAATCATATGGTACATTTATACGAATGTCAGTTTTTTTCTTCATTTTTTCAATAAGAGCGTGGTCAGAATCACATTCCATGTGTGTAACCAGGAACAAGAAATTTATGTGTTATCTTAGAGATCCACGGGCACACTTCTAAAAGAGTGAAAACATTGATGAGACATGACTGTTCTTATTTTGGCCTGAGCAGCTGTCAAAGTAAAGTATAATTTCTTTAGTATTTTCTGGAGGAAGGAGCTGGATGAAGTTGTATATGCAAGAAGCTATCTGGTTAGCTCCCCTGCCAGCTGTACACTCATCCCACATGTAGCAAGTTGCTTGATTGGTTGCTAGCTCATGGAATGTTAAATTAAATGTCCATAAGGGTCTTTATAAAAGCAACATTAACGCTAAGAGCTGGTGTTCAAAGGCATTGTTGTAAGTCGAATGTGAATACTCTGAGTTTATCATTATTAGCTTTAGAACTTTCTTTGTCCATTCTTTTTCTTCGTAGGCTAACTCTACATTTTCGTGATGCTTTTTCTGACGAGCTAAAACTTCATTTTTGCCCTCTGATCATCTTCATTAAACTGAGATAATTTAAGCTTTAGAACATCACATGTAGAGCATGTATCTACTTGAGGCTGCTTAAATTTTAGGCCAGTTGTGTAAAAGACTCTTTGTATGTTGACAAAGATCTATGATGTGAATCGTGATTGGCTTCTCTGTACAGGTCGTACATTTTTTCAAGTGTTAAATCACTTCCTAAATACCTCTGTTGAGTTTTGTTTCTAGCGTAATGTGACTCATAGCTTGGGAAATTGTAGATGTGTTCTTTTATTTTCTCTATTTCTTCTTCAGTAACAGCACAAGGATTCTTTTGCTTACCTCTTCTATCTTCAATTATCTGGCCTGCGGTTGATTGAATTTTCTTTGTTCGTACCACTCGAATAAGCTTTGGTGTTATGTCAAATATTCGCAGAAAGCATTTTTGGCACACTTTTGTTCTCAAGCCATGATTTTCAACAAAATATTCAGGAGAAAACTGTCCTATTTTTTTCCTTGGAAGGACTCACTTGTTTTTTCCGGTGGTTTTTTTGTCTCTTATTTCAATTAAGTTGCTCAAATACTGATATGCTTAGTATGACAATCCATTGACCAGTAGGTGTCAAACAGGGATTTTTGCAATGCTCTGAAATGAGCTGCTTGCATTTATTTCTGCAGTTTTCAATTCTGAAAAATCTTCTCTCTCTGACTTTTTATTAGAGGTATTTGTATAAGAATCACCTGCGATTCGTGCAGATTTTATTGCTTTTTTTGAAGTAGCTTTGACCCTTTAGTTGCACTTGAAGCTTGTGGCATTTCATCATCTGTGGGTGGATCGTCATCAACTTTATCTCTGGGTAATCTATAATCAGGATCTAAATCTGAGTCATCAATAGTCTCATCTGCAGATTCGAGTAATCGATCATCTTCTGAATTATCTATGTCTTCAACAGCGCTGCAGGAGGGTTTACTTTTCCGAAGTAGCCTCATGGAAGCTTCTCGACCATCCTCTGACCTCTCTGGGTCTTCCCCCGCACTGCAGGAGAGTCTACTTTCCCGAAGTAGCCTCTTGGATGCTTCTACCCTTATTCTTCCTCTGTTCATTTTATACCAAGCCTAAGAATAAGAAAAAAATATTGGAAATTTTGTAAAACTTCAAAAAAAAATGTTAATGAAAAACTCTTGATTTTTTACTGACACCCACTGTATACGGGCTCGAACCCAGGATGACAGAATTACAAGACAGGTACCGTAATCACTGTCACCGCTTTTCTTGCTAGTTTTAATAAAAATTTGCAAATTTCGTTTGTGCAGAATTTCATTATAATTTGGTAGGTACCTATTTATACAGTATATAGTACAATCAATTCACAACTAAATGAAAAGCAGAAAGAATTTCAGAGCTGCACTAACATGATATAGGTACCTTTGATATTATTATTATACGAAGAATCATTAAAACAGCTAATTTTTTATGCTCACCCCAGTCAAATTATATTTTTTCCTTGCATTTTGTTAATTTGATGAACAAAAAATGTTTCTTCTGCAACTTTTTTTCTGCAAATGCTTATTTTTGGAGATATTAAGCACTTAAAATTATTATATACCATATGGTTATTAACTACGCAGGTAGGCTAGGTACTTTGCAAACTAATGAGCTCTATGTTTGCAACAAGCAAACACTGCATACTCATTCAATGTTATTAATCACTCAGTTACATAGCTAACACACCATAGCCTAGGCGAAGAGGTTTTAATTATAAGTAATTAAGTTCCATATTCACAACTCTGAGAGGGGTCCAGGGGGGGTGAAGGCCCTTGGCCGAGAAATAGAGGCTATGCCCCTGGACAAAACTATAATATCCCCTAGAAAAGGTTAGGTAAGAGGTTGTAATCACTGCAAACCACGAATGTGCATAGGCCTAGTTAGTAATACCATTAAAATATATTTACACATACCAAATATAAAAGATAAAATTGCAGAGCCTTTAAATTCATAACAATGAATGGGATTTTTATAAGTTGGTGTCATCTTAATAAGTAATATGATAATATTAATTATATATACTTTACTATAAGAATAGTTGAAAATTAAGAAAAAATTAATACAATTCATAAAATTCAACTACCTATAAGAATAATAACAATTCTCTATAATTATTAGCCGTACCTTATCAGTATGATACAAATTGTAGTCAAACGACCCTTCCTCGGTGCACTCTCAACACACAATGAATCTTCTGTTTCATTGAAACGAATGCTGCAGCAAGAGCGGTTCAAGTGAATACAAGAATCGACAAGTACATGCAAGACTAACACGCGGCAAAGCGAATGACTTATGCCCTTAAAATTTGTGATGCCACAAGAATTGTATCTTCGTTCAGGAAATAGGGCATAAGTCGAATTTTGCCCTTTTCCGTGACGATCGCAAGGCTATCCTACTTGTGGCTTTTAACAATGCTTTATAACTTTGTTAGGAGTTGGTGGCGTTGTGCCCTTTTTCTAGACTGATTTAGGATCATTTGGGGCATTTCATTTTTGTACTTAACTCCATTTTGCCAAAAATTGACTTATGCCCTATTTCCAGAATGGTTTAGATATATATATATATATATATATATATATATATATATATATATATATATATATATATATATATATATATATATATATACAACTAAAAGGTATTTAAATACCTAAATTATCATAAAATTAGTCAAGAAGAAACACTGGATTTCAATCAATATTTTTTATTGAAAACTTTGTTTGACTAGAATAAAAATGACAAATCTGCTTAAAAAACTAAATATAAAAATTGTCACGTTTTCAAAATGAGACAGCTTCAATGACATATCACTCTAATATACAAATCATTTATCGTAACTCATACGAAAATTATTTTTCCATTCATAATTGGTTCAAACAGCATAAGGACTTGACATGATTGAGCAAAAAGCGACAGCTAAATGTACTGTATATAAAAATGATGACTCATAATCAACAAATACTGTTTGGATCCAGCGCGCTTAAATAAAAGTTTGGCACTTTTCATCAAAACAAGTTCTGATAAACGCCTAAAGATCTAGTACCCACATTTACCATGTCAATAAGAGAAGAGAGAGAGAGAGAGAGAGAGAGAGAGAGAGAGAGAGAGGTAGTCGTTCTACTTTGATTTCTATTTATATAACAAATCTTGGTACAGCCAGCCTCTCTCTCTCTCTCTCTCTCTCTCTCTCTCTCTCTCTCTCTGTGTGTGTGTGTGTGTGTGTATGTGTGTGAAGGTGAAGAGGGAGTTCAGAAACATATTCTATATAAAATAATTGTGTAATAAAAATTATTCCAATTCACTTACGAGATAAAACCAAATTAAGACTCGACACTCGGCATTAACAGACTAACACATGAGCTGGTACCAGAGGTACTAACATACAGAGAGCGTTCAGGGTATACATGTAAACGATCAATGAAATTCTTCTGAAAAACATTATTCTGGAAAAACCCTAAATCAAAATTACGAATTTAAAATCTCCATTTAAGAAATGCGAAAAGATCACAAATGGCATATCGCAAAGGTTGTAAAATGAAACTATAATTACTTACATCACAATGTAAAAATTCTGTCAATAATTACATATTAAAGAACATTTCATACTAGATACCAATCCTAACGGGACTTCCTGCATTGCGAAGGAACATTTCTGGCAACTACATTTTGCACGCGAGAGTTTAAAGAGGGAAAGAAACTCATTCAGATTATATACCCACATACACACACACATATGCATATTTATATATATGTGTTTGTATGTATGTATGTATGTATGTATGTATGTATGTATGTGTATATATATATATATATATATATATATATATATATATATATATATATATATATATATATATATATATATATATATGCACACACACACACACACACACACACACACACTTATAACCACTCTTACGCGTAATTTGATATTTTTAGGTAAAGTCAAGTGCAAGAGTGATCATAAATATGTGTGTGTGTTTGTGTGCGTGTATGTATATGTGGACCAGCCCATTAAACTGATATCAAACACTTTTCAAAGACAAAACCGCTAAAAACTTAGGTATTCTGGCAATACACACGTCATTACCGAAAAAGAGGCGCGGTATAATGAGATGACTCACTACGAGCGGGGAATGAAGATTTCTCCCTCAACCTTTTCAAATATCAATTTAATTAAACCTTCCTGCCAAGGGAAGCGAAAGCGGCAAGCATTTTCGGGAAAAGGTTAATTACATTCAGATATTGCAATTCAGGCATAATGACAGTCAGACTCTCTCTCTCTCTCTCTCTCTCTCTCTCTCTCTCTCTCTCTCTCTCTGTCGCCGGCGAAGTCGCAGGGCTTTCGAAAACAAAGAAATGTTATTGTTACGAAGCACTAAAAGCCACTGATGCCTTTGTACGTTTTCTACCTCAGTCTCAACGTATCCAAGAATTATGCGCAATGCTCTAATCGCAAGAAGAGAAATGCCTACTAATTTAATGAGGTACGTAAAGAACCCTACAAAGCAAAATACGTTACGGATAAAACAACAATGCTTTTCTTGCGATAACAACAATAGCAACCTTTAAAGTGATCGTCTTGCGAACAAACTGCATGCCCTTCCCTACTGTAATATCAGTACATGAATAAGTATGCAGAAACGACAGGAAGGAAACTTATTGCCATCACTAATCTCAAGTCAAAAGGAAAAGACGAAGAGAACAAATGAAGAAAAGATCTCCAGGGTCCTGATTCCTGAACCTGAAAAAAATAAAAGATGGATCTTCGAAGAGGAAAGTTCAAGAATCAGAAAAAACGGAGGCTCGAACAGAACGATTTGCGTCTTGCCGACAAAATGATTCTTTGAAGTAACCTTAAAAGAAGGTCAATCTTTCAAAAGCATATTCTTATCAGCAAATAAAATGGTTCATGACATCAGCCCTTTATATGAAACTAGAGTGCATGTCCTAATTTCTTCGCCTCATAGATGCAGGTAGATGGAATATATATATATATATATATATATATATATATATATATATATATATATATATATATATATATATATATATATATATATATATATATATTATATATATATATATATAATGACTTTTTATCACATCACTGATTCATATACAATCAGTAAGCTACAAACGTCCTTTAATATCCAATTCGCTCTACCTCGGAAATAATATATTTTCATATATGTTACCGAAGGGGAATTTTTTAGTTGATAATAAGTCGCGTGGGTTAATGCGTCCACTGTAGTCCTGAGTTCTTGTCCTTCGCTGGTTCGAGCCCACGGGACGACGAACTTATTATCAACTAAAAAATTCCCCTTCGGTAACATATATGAAAATATATTATTTCCGAGGTAGAGCGAATTGGATATTAAAGGACGTTTGTAGCTTACTGATTATATATATGTATATGTATATATATATATATATATATATATATATATATATATATATATATATATATATGTATATATACACATATATTTATATATATATGTATATATATATATATATATATATATATATATATATATATATATATATATATATATATATATATATATATATATATATATATATATATATATATACATATACACACACACACACAACTCCACTGCTCTCTCGTCCTCATAGACTTAGTGCAAAATAATAACAAAATGCTCCCAGGTTAGCAACCCTGCTTAAGTACGCCAGATTGAAAGTTGCATATGCGACCATATGGAAATAGGCCGTCGTCATCATCGCCGCGTGACGCAAAGGGCCTCTGTAAAATTCCGCCACGCATCTCTTTTCCTGCACTTTACCTTCTAAAAATCTTCACTCATTTCCAGCCTCCCTTCTCACACTTCTCATCTGAGCAAGTCTGGGTCTGGGTCTCCCAACTCTTCTGGCGCCCACAGGACCCAAACTGACGCAATCATATACCATCCTCCCCGGGGTTGTGCACAGAACTTGCCCAATCCACTTCCATTTTAGTCTTATCATTACCTGTTATAATTGGTGCGTCCGTAATTTCTCTTATGGTTCAATTTCTAACGCTATCCAGCCATCTGGCTCCTAATAATCTTAAATCTTCGTTCTCCAATCGACAGAATCTTTTAGAAATATTTTTACTGTCATACCATGATTCGTGTTTGCGTATCAGTACTGGTGGTACCAAACTAATGTTTAATCTTACTTTATACACAAATTTTAGTCTATCTGAATTCCAAACCTTATTCAGCGGGCCAATTGTTTTATTTACCTTCCTTATTCTCCCATTAAATTCTAATCCAAAAGAACCTGTGCTGGATATCAAGTAATTATGTAAAAAAAAAAAAAAATAAATAAATAAAAATATTCATTACAATTCCATCGGGTAATGGTAGCTCGGTTTCACCTGGACCTCACAGTGTCCCAGTTCAAGCTGTGCTTTCATGCTAAAATTTCACTGTGAGCTACGGGTAGGGGGTTTGGGAGTCAACATAAGTCAACTTACTGTGCCATTAGCAGCAACTATCTGGTTCCCCACGGCCCTTACTATGGTGGAGAGGGGGATTGGGCATTCATGAGTGACCTTTAAACCCTTCAGTTAAACCTTTTTCTCCACAAATCTACTAAAAAATACCCATTATTTTCCGTCTTTTCCTCTCACTTTTTTTTAAACTTATTTATCAACTTGCGTAAGGCACTTTTTCACTATCTTTTCTTGTGCTCTACAATTTCTTTTCCTGTCAATAAACGTCACATTTCATCACCTTACATTTAATTCTTTTACTTTTCTTCTTTCTCGGCATCTTTTCCCACTTCTATGTGGGGTCGATGTTTCTCACAGCTTTCCTCCACCTGGCTCGGTCAAACACATCGTCCTCTGACAATTGTTTGTCTCTCAGATCTCTAACCACATCCATCCACCTTCGCTTCGGTCTTCCTCTCGCTCTCCCACTGAACCTTCATATTTTCCCGTACCGAAAATATTCCCTGTTAACCCAATAATCCACCTTCGATTTTTGAGTAATCCCCATAAAATTCCACTTCTGAAGACACTGTTAGACTGAGTTCGCTATTTGCCAGCATGGGCTTTTGCACCTTGAGCAGCCCATATACTACTGCAGTATTTGTAACCAAATTTCGCTTTCATTAATCGTCTCCTTTTACGCTATTATTGTTTCTCTCTTATCGAAATCTCTTGTTTCAATTACAGTCAGATATACCCAAAACCAAACGCATCTCACCAATACATCAATGAACTAACTCAATCCTGTTGTTTACCTACACATCATCTAATATTATCTCTCTCTCTCTCTCTCTCTCTCTCTCTCTCTCTCTCTCTCTCTCTCTCTCTCTCTCTGCCCTACTCTATTGATACCGTATGTTTCCAACAACCAAGACCTCGCAAGCATACTGTTCAACAATTTCCACTAACTTTCATTATAAAATTTAACATCATCTCTTGCTTTATCATCTAAACTTTGCATTCAAATCACCCAAAAAACACGCTTTCATGTTCACCAAACCAAACCAGGGAGCGATTCACATTACTAGTAATACAGATTAAAGGAAGTTAATGAAATGTAGTGTCCACATTATGGGATTAGAAAACTGAGCATGAATCCAGTGAGGAACTGCCAATTTTTGCGTATGTTTTGTGAGAGTCGGAATGTTTTGCAGCAGGAGAAATTATGTGGGTACATTGAAACAAGAGGATGAAGCACGGAATATAAGTACAGATGGTGAAGCAGTAACTTCGTAAAATAAGTATTTGGGAGTAAATAGACCAAATGATGTTAAGATGAGAGAAGAGATGAGTCCCAGAATAGGTACAGCAAGGAAAGTAGCGGGGTGTGTGGAAAATACTAGGAGGAAGCTGGGAGTGTCTGTATAGTAGAAGCTAAGGTTGGGATGCATGAAGAAGCTATAGTGCCAACTTTATGGAAGTGTGGTGCAGATGTTGAATGTGAATGAGAAAAAAGGTGAAGCTGTAAAGATGAATTATTATTTGTATAATGTATGTGGCATAAGAATAGAAGGGAGAAATGTGGTGATTTGAAAGGTAAACAGGTCAGCTTAGGTAAGACGATGAATTAGTTTTCTGGGGATGATTTGGTCATGTGTAAAGAATGGTGGATGATAGCAAGGTGATAACTACAATTCGGAAGGACTGGGAGAATGAGAGGAGGACCTTGATAGGGATAATAGTTGGTTGAAAATAGCATTGGAAAATGAGGCCTCAACATCCACGAAATGACAGAACGTGGGCAAGATAGGGGTTAATAGTGCACTGAATGTGAAAAGGAATTCAACGTGTTCCTGGTGAACCTTTTATGTAGATGCACGGACCGACTAGTGTCACAGTTGTTTTCTACACAATGGGTTAATTCACGGTTCAGTAATCATAGTATGAATGTAGCATTTATGAATATTTTTTCTCGGATGCCACACCATGTTGAGAAAAAGCATAATGTAGAAAAAATATGTAACAGGCAAAAAACATATCACAGTTACAGAAATATTCAGTAACAAAGAATAGTACGTACTGTACACTCAGCCACCCAGACATTTAATCTTTTGGTTAAGAAAAATAATCAACTGCCTCATTACATTTTCGTTTCGTTTTTCTAGAATTTTGCAGAAGACCCCCCTATTAAATTAACATATTATAATGGTAAAATTATATGTCAAAACAGTGACATTTAAAAATTAACAATAAAAATTATTCCCTAAATATCGTGTGCATAAGATTATCATTTATTAGAGAATGTAATGGTTGTATTTAAATGTGTGTAAGTTACATAAAAACAACTGCGTTCATGACCTTTCACCTGCTAAGGTTAAGTTATAGAGGCGACTATTCTCTATGCTAATACCTTCATTAAAATCATCGGCTGTTGAGAAGAGTCGTTAACTCAAGAAACATTCTCAATGGCAGAGGAAATCTGATTAACCTCTCCTAGTTTACAAGGATAAATAATGGAAGACGAGAGTTAACAACAAGGACAGGTACAAAGGGGTTAAGGAACTTTTAACCAGTCTGCGCATCTTAGGTTACAGAGATTTTTCTCTTTAAAAGAGACAGCGATTGGACAAAGAACAGCTCTCTCTCTCTCTCTCTCTCTCTCTCTCTCTCTCTCTCTCTCTCTCTCTCTCTCTCTCTCTCTCTAAGCCTCAGTCTTCTCAAAACTTGAGCTCATTACACATCCTGACAATAATGTTTACCGACAGTTTTTAAATGGTATAAAGATGGCATTACAAAGCAAAGACTGCCATCTCACTGGGCAACTTAGCACTGACAATGGACACTCATAAGAACACTTGAGCATCAATACTTTGAATATTTTTGTCGATAAATGACAACTAAAGTTACTCCAAACCAAAAGCTCATCTTTTCATCCATTGTCAAAGTCATCCAGTTTTTCTGTACGTTTCTCAATAAACGCTTTACGTGCATTAGGAGTATTGTGAAATAAGCCCTAGATTCTGTCTGAATATATTCTCTCTAACTGTTTACAAAATCCAGATGCAAGGCAATTTAATCTAAAATCCTATGTGCCTCTAATCCGGCAAAAACACGATGAAAACTCTTCCTGTGGTAAATTATCTACTACGTGACTCACTGTTTTAGAAAACCTACTGTATTATGCATCTAGTCCATCAGCTTCACATTTTGAAAGAGAAGGGGTCCAGCAAATTTTGAGAGGTAAGAACACCCATTATACTGATTCCGTTTCTTTAAATGAATAGGCTCATGTCAACAAGAAACACATAGACATATGTTGGAGAGAGGAAGCTTTCTGCCGAGGTAGTTCATCCACGACTCAACATTTCAAGTATGAAAATGACAAGGACCGTTGTGTTGTTTCTCTTTGGAGTCACCCCATGATACCTTAATTATTATTATTATTCAGAGGATGAATCCTATTCATATGGAACAAGCCCACAGGAGCCACTGACTTGAAATTCAAGTTTCCAAGAATATGGAGGAGGTAAAGGGAAACACAGAAAGAGGAGATCTCACTCATTAAAAAATAAAAAATAAATTAATAAATAGATAAAAATGCATTAAAATGCAAGGAGAATAGGCTTAGGGTTAGGGTACTAATGCACTGCATCTTCGCTTGAATTTTTGAAGTTCCAGTTGCACATCCTCAGGGAGACTGTTGAGGCTGAATGTTGTATGTATGTATATGTATATTTGTGTGTATGTATATATATATATGTGTGCGTGTGTGTGTTATGATTTTAAACTTATAATCCTTGTGTCGATGGTAACAATTCAAGTAGAGGGTCTAAAATAATGGCAAAACGATACTAATGTAACTTTGGGCATAATATGGAAGTACAACAGATCTTGTTTGAGTGAAGGAAACACAGTCATAAGTCAGAATATACTGTCTGCATTATCACAATAGTTATTTTTTTACCCTAAGGTGTTATTAATAATAATAATATAATCCATAACAGTAATAACAAATATCAAGATCTGTAGGGCTATAAATAATGTTTGATTGTCAACGCTGTAAAAAAAAAGATCAAGAAAATATTTACAATACACACAATAACTATATATTAACAATAACGTATCATTAGTACAAAAAATAAGCTAATTAAAAACCTATGATACAAGGCATACTTGAATGTTAAAAACCAGCTGTCTTTAAAGAAATGATCGTAAACGATCTTCAACATTTAACATTACCAATTATTAGTAAAATCCTCAACATTCGAATATTATAAAAAAAATCCTTATTTTATTACTGTTTTTTTTTCTAAACACAAGCACTCACTCACAAGGCGCTCGGAAAAAAAAGAAAAGGCAATAGACGCAAAAAGCACTGCAAAATTTAAAAATTCTGCATTTACCCTTTCAAAATGCTAGACCATTGTAACAGACGAGCTTATGAAGGCCAGACTTTGCAGATATGCTAAAAGAAACTGGAAAAAAGTTACGGACATTCTCCAAGGTCGCCATATCACTATTTAACATTTATATCATAAAACTGTAAGAGTGACAGGGTAATAGCTGAAATTACTAATAATTTTCGCTAAAAGGTAGTTTGGTGTATTAACTTTCAGAACCCACAAAAAATAGTCACAATAACAATCTTAGGCTTTTCTTATCTTTGCCGTTAAGATCTGCTCAAGAGTGTGCGTTTTCGTTTTCTTATCTTTTGTATGCCATCAGTTGGCTTCTTCACTGCTGTTAAACAATAGTCACAACATACTGATTTCTAAAACCCTGCCAGCAAAAAAAAAAAAAAAAAAAAATTTGTTCGTGAATAACCTCCGTTATAAGCAACCAGAGAGCACAATTCATGGAAATAATATCAACAGCGAATGAATTTTCTCGGTCCAGCCCCATAATAAAAAGAACAGAAAAAATAAACCTTGAAGGAAATGAGGTGTACAGTTGTACTGGGCTATACTTATAAGAGCCGTTAAGAGCAATTGCGTGAGGGTTTCGAACACGTAAACCACTTACAAGGAGCTCAAACACACCCCTTGAGGCTGAAGCTAATGAAGAGCCCATTTTCGGTTAGGCTAACTCCGCAGTTGGACGAATGATAGGAAAAGAACGGGAATTCCATAACCAATATATTTACTCCATGTATTTCCATGATTTTATGTATGCCGGTGCTCTCTCTCTCTCTCTCTCTCTCTCTCTTCTCTCTCTCTCTCTCTCTCTCTCTCTCTAAATATATATATATATATATATATATATATATATATATATATATATATATATATATATATATATATATATATATATATACATATATATATTATATATATATATATATATATATATATATATATATATATATATATATATATATATATATATTCCTTATCCAATGCAGTACGAAAGAACGCGTGCTTGAGAATATCACTAAAATCCTTTGTCCCTGTCTTCTTTGTTTAAACAACATGCTGCCCAGATTAACAAAATGTAACCCCGCCCCCTTCTATTTTTGCATAAAAATCTCTGTCAACTTCTTTTGTATTCAAGTGAACTTGAAAATGTAGAATAAACTACGAAAGTACTTGTTCAAAGTCCCAGTTTTCACTCGCCTTCAGACGTGGATTTAGTGATACACATTACACACAAACATATATATACGTGTGTGTGTATTATACTGTATATATATGTATATATACACATTACACACACACACATATATATACATATTTATATAATACATAACCTGTAAGATTTTCGTCTATCCATAGTAAGCTTGTACGACAAAACTACATTTTGGGTATCCATTCCCTTTATTAGGGGCACACAAAAAGTTTATCGTATTCAAATTTAGAATATATACACTTTTAATAAAGGTCAGCTCAAAAATCAATATAGCAGAAAATATTCAATTGCATGATTTTAAAGTTGACACCTACCTATGAGCTACATAAAAAATCTAAAAACAAAAACTTGGTTACTTTCATAAACACAGACGGGAAATGATTGCAGACCGAGTATTCACAAAGAACTTTTACAACGTAGTATACATGCATTTAAATAAGGAGCTTTAATAAACGTACTGAATAATAGAAACTGGAAAAATGTAAGATGTATGACCAGATCTGATTTACTGTTAAGAGATGTGGCTAAAAACTGTACAGTATTTGAGAATTTTAGAGAGAGAGAGAGAGATTAGTAGGTTGAGAAAGTATTTCGAACGTTTCAAGTATTTCGCAAGTTTGTATATACTGGTTTTTGTACGAATTTGAATTTCATGTGATTTCTTAAGACAGGGATATTCTTTTAAAGCACCAGTGTGATGATTGGCACCCCTGTGGGAATCGATGCTTTACAAAACAACGTTTTGGACATGTATATCTCCATATTTTTATTCTCATCCTTTTACTTTATTTTCCCTTTTTGATTGATTAAAATTTCTGTTTCTGATAGAGTTTCCTTATCCTCCTGCTTATCGCCTTCTTTTACATCACTTTCCTTTCTAATCTTCCTATTTGTTACTTTTAGTTTTCTGTTGAAGAAAACTATTGTGCCTGCTTTGTCTGTCCGTCCGCCCTCAGATCTTAAAAATTTACTCATGCTAGAGGGCTGCATATTGGTAGGTTGATCATCCACCATTCAATCATCAAACATACCAAATTGCAACCCTCTAGCCTCAGTAGTTTTTACTTTATTTGAGGTTAAAGTTAGATATGATCGTGCGTTTGGCAGAGCTTGCCGGAGGCGTGGAATGCACCCTCACTCTAGCGCATCTGGGGAGCAACTGTCTGAAGCCCTACCGGTCGAGCGGTCGTAGTTGATAGTTTTATACAGCATTATACATTATATACGGAAAACGCGACTGCGCAGAAGATTCTTCGGCGCATTTTTTACTTGTTTCTTTCTAGTCCTCATTTAAAACTGTTTCCTTCTGCCTCTTCCTTTCTATTCAACTTTGTCCCTTCCTCCGCTCTCCATTTCCTCCCTACACCTGCCCTAAGTTAGGGCTACCAGAAAGGTGATCTGTCTCTCACACCTGTCTCTAATGAGACCGAGACCAACCGCAGGTCTAAGAAAGCAAAACAAGAGCGGAGGAATATTTGTCTTCTACAACTACTTGCCATTTATCCCTTTATTTTTTCTTCCGAAAATTTTAGGCATTTTTAATTAGAGGTTTTTCTTTATTTATCGGGATGCCATGTCATCCTCGTACATCTCATCCTTCCCCAAAAAAGAAAAAACTACAAATCCAGCAGACCTAAATTAATTGCGATTTGCGGTACAATTGACAATTCCCAGAGAATGCAATTAGCACTCTCAAATACAATCCTCCATTCCTTTACAAACAAATTTACTGCAAGAGCACAACTTTCAGTGAAAAGGGTACGAGCACCACTGAATCTAAATGTATTTAGAGCGGCTGCGTGGTCCATAAATCTAAAGCCCTGATAATTTTTTAGTCCTATGTAATACCTGTATCACGCACGAAAGCGTAGAAAGATAATACACAGACATACACTCACACATGCACACACACACTCACACATACATACATACATACATACACACACACACACATATATATATATATATATATATATATATATATATATATATATATATATATATATATATAAATATAAAGAAATTTTTTTCTCTCTCGTTACAGCTCCTCGTTGGGCAAGTCGGGAGAGCTGTAGACTAGCACTCGCTAGGCCCGAGTTCGAGTCTTCGGCCGGCTGATGAAGAGTTAGAGGAAGTTATTTCTGGTGACAGAAATTCATTTCTCGATATAATGTGGTTCGGATTCCACAATAGGCTGTAGGTCCAGTTGCTAAGTAACCAATTGGTTCTTAGCCACGTAAAATAAGTCTGATCCTTCGGGCCAGCCCTAGGAGAGCTGTTAATCAGCTCAGTGGTCTGGTAAAACTAAGGTATACTTAATTTGTCTCTCGTTACCTAGCAATGTTACACAGAAAAATTACCCAGGGGTGCCAGAAAAAAAAAAAGTAAGGACAAGACTTTAATATTCTGAAATTGAGGTGGCATGAACAGAATTCCAAAGCCTGTTGGCAGAGGGGGGAAATGGCGCTGACCAAAGAGAACAAGCCAAGTGACCTCCCTACAGTAAAGGTAGGATGTGCTACATCTCACATAAGACTGGTAAACTAGGCTAGAAGAAAAGTACGGAAATGTTTATCTGTGAAATATGATACATTATTCCGAGAAAACGAGATGATATTCTACATGACTATCCTTATTATTAACTTCAACAGCATCATTCACTGTTGCCAATAAAGCATATTTAACATTAGGTTTTCAACACCTACAACGCCACTGACAAAACGTGTAATATACAAGATCCTTCGCTAGTTCTACAGCGGACGTCTACAAGATAGACTTTTTAGGGTATAAACAATAACATTACAGCTACAACAAGACAAACTGAAAAATAACGAGGCAACCTTATTTCAGATAGTGGTAGTCTGTAGTAATAACACTATACTGATGGGCACCTGATTGTTCTGTTTCAAGGGTTCTCCTCAATGATAAATGGTAAAGCCGAATGAATTAAAAAAAATCCATTTGCCGTCTTTTAATCGCTGTTTGGATAAAGTGATTCATGGACATTTCAACTGCCATTAATACTATTACTACTGATGATGCTAATGTCATTATCGTTATCATCAACATCATTATTACTATTCAAGGTTAAACCATAACACAACTTCAAATTAATGCTTCAAAGAATCGAACGTAAATAATGAAAAACAATTCAGCGCAGAGAAAAACCAACTGCACACCAAACATGACAATAGTTAGCTCATGATTACATTCAGAAGACGAAGCGTAAAGGGGCCAAACAAATACACAAGAAGAGACTCGCTGCATCATGTCAAGAAACATCAATGTTTTCTGAGAGAGAGAGAGAGAGAGAGAGAGAGAGAGAGAGAGAGAGAGAGAGAGAGAGAGGTATTCAACAAAACCTGAAACAGTCAATAAGCGGTGAAGGTAAGCATATGAAACCATATGGCATTTTACGAAAGGGAAGGGGAACGGGTGAGACAATGGTTGGGAGAAGTTTTACACCAGTACAATAGCTTCCTCCGGCTAACCGCTAAGGGAAGGAAAGACATTCAATAATACATCTCGAACGACGGACATGGATTAAATAGGGAGGAATGGGGTGGTCTGGGTCAGATACGGGGCACGTGAATAAGACCAAAGAAGAATGAGGGGGAGGAGTTTGAAAGGTAAGCGTCTGCCTTCTCTGTCACGCACTACTACTTCATTTTCTGTAAAATGGGGTTAATCCAAAAAGGGGAGGAGCACAGTGGAAAAACTTAAGGGCCACCTGCACTTTAACACCCACCACCACATAGGCCTATTCCTTTTCCATTTTTTGCTTTCTTCCCCTTTACACTGTCTCTTTCCTATCACCCTTGCATCTAATGATTAAATAGAATGTTAAAGGAACCCTTCCATCTAATGATTAAAATAGAATGTTAAAGGACGAGAATGGGAAGTCCTCTTTATACTTCCAAAATACATAAGAAATCGTCAACAGGCACCGGTAAAGACATGGCAAAGAAAAGGGAGGGCTTCGAGGAGAATAAGGAGGAGGGCAAAAGAGGAGGAGAAAGCACCTGACGCTACAAGACCCACCATCATAACCACAGGTGCCGCAGTGGACGCGGCCGGTCTTCCTGCCCCTCAGCGCCCAGCCTCTGGGCTTCAATCTATAGGCCGAAATCCCTCCCAAGGCTTGAATTCAGCGTCCTTTTTATTTTCTTTCTTACTTTCTCTATCTGAACGTTACTTATGAATACACCAAGTACAGTATATATATATATATATACATATATATATATATGAAATTTTATCACAATCGTGATTTATATAGCAATCATGAAGCTACAAAATGTCGCTTAATATCGAATTCACGCTACTTCGGGATATCTCCGTTGGAGAATTGTCGCCGAAGGGAATTTATATAAGTGATAAATGAATTGGTATCGTCGGGACACGAACCCGTGACACGAAAAACCTATTCAGCGACTCCAGTGGACGTTACCCATTGAGCCATCAAGAGATATCCCGAGGTAGCGTGAATTGATATTAAGCGACATTTGTAGCATTCATCATTACATATATATATATATATATATATATATATATATATATATATATATATATATATATATATATATATATATATATATATATATATATATATATATATATATATATATATATATATATATATATATATGTATCTATGCATGTAAGTATATGTATCTAAAATAATTTATATATATATACATATATATACACACATACATACATACGTGCACGTCACATACAATTTATGTTTATACATATGCAAATGTAGGCACACAACTGAGGAAAAAACAGTATGCAAAAAAACCTTTCTGTTTTCCTTTTTCATTTTTGGTCTTTCAGGTTATAAACCGCTTTGATGCAGAGGCTGGGTCTGTATTCATAACTTCCGGTCAAATTAAAAACGATTACAACTACATAAAAGAAGGGTTAATGGCAGTTTCTGCATCTGTTGTGCTGGGAGGTGTGGTTATAAAATAAAACAAGAATCACTTCACTCTTCTGTTTTTCTTTCGACTTCCACTAAGCACAGATACTGTTGTAGCTCTGTTCCAGTAAGATTAGGCTGAGTTCACCAACCCTTCAGCTGCTAGGGCCGATGTCTGTTTCTTTCCCAAAACAGCCATGGTAGGCATTCTCTCACCGCCTCTGATTTCACTCTGAATTATAAAACATCCTTTCTTTTTTTTCATCTTTAAAACATCCTTTCTTTAGAGGAGGGTCGGTAACTTTCTACGGGGTCAGGCTCCACTTCCCCCACCTCCCCCCTCTTTACACAAGAGAAGGGCATTGGGTTAGGTTTCCCTTCGGCTTTTTCTTATCCAAATAATGTGAAAGTCTCTGTTCGTAGGGTAGTCAATAACCGACATCTAGAAAAATCCCGATTTCATTCGATGTGATACTTTATAATTATATATGCACTAAGTAGAATATCACAACGTTTGAAATCGCGGTTTTTAAAAAGTCGGTTACCTACATTACATTAATGTAAAATAACTGCTCCACATGGAAACGGCAGAGAAAGAAAGCTAACGAAGTGTAATATATATATATGGTCACATATAATAAAATATATATATCATCATTATCGCGAAATGTAACAATCATTAACAACCACGTCTTCCTAATAATTGATGGAAAACTGCTTCCTAACAGACTGGTCTCACTAACAGCCAATAGGTACACTACATCAAGCAAGGCAGCGTATTTCGTTCCAAAACGAATCGATGAAAAGCACAAAAATAAAAATTAATTAAAACATATTACTTACTGCAACATTCAATTTCGCCTATACCTTCACTTACTCAATTCATCAGTTAATTTAGGGTTGGAACCCACATATCTGAGAGAGAGAGAGAGAGAGAGAGAGAGAGAGAGAGAGAGAGAGAGAGAGAGAGAGAGAGAGAAAGAGAGAGAGAGAGTTACTTCACATCACCTTCATTAAAGTCAAAATTAGAAAGAACTTCAAAAAGAACAAAGGACTTCTCATCACACCAGGCCACTTTCTTCTCTCTCTTTTATCAAAAACAGCATCACTGACAACCCGAACCTCTCTCTCTCTCTCTCTCTCTCCTCACAACAAACAGAGGCCAAAAATAAATCCCTCATATTTCAACTGATTTCATCTTGAAAAAAGTTCTCAAAAGGTTACTATGTAACCTTCGTAGTTACGTGAAAACAAAATCAAAAGATATAAAAACTAAAATCCCGAGGACCCCGTATTTATTTACCTTGGTATCTGGATACCTAAGGATATCTAATATCACATGAAAAAAGATATTACACAGGTAAACAGTTCCAAGGCTTCAGGAATTTTACGTCTTACTGAACGCAAATCACCTCATACACCTACGGAGTCAGAACTAACAGAAACTTAATGAAAACAGCTCATGAGCACTCCATTTCAGTACTTGAAAAATTAAATATTTTAAATCCGAAATTAACACCCCCTCCCCCTCACGTTCTGTCTGATTACATGGATGGATGCAAGTGAGCTAAGGTACCTTTTTATCAGTAAAGCCCCTTTTAAAAAATTCGAAAACCCACTAGCTAAAGCTTACAGCAATTCTCTCCCACTATTAAAAGGAGGATGATTTTTCGTGTTTTTGTCGTTATATTCAACTGAACATAAAATATCGTACCAGCTCAATGATGCAGCTTACTTTAGCTAGTAAATAAATTCATTCTAACGTTAGCAGGGAACTTATACAATGCACAAAACTACTATTCTTATACGTATGTGAATTCTAAGAATAAAATTAGTAAACAAGTGTGCCTTCTTTGAAGCACTCATATTTAATAAATACAAAAACATTAACACTGTATGTTTCAAGTACAAAACTAATAGAAACGTGACCAAATTCCCACTTATTACTTATACAAACTTGCATAAATACATACAAACAAGTATTTCTCCACATACACAAGCTCTTCTTCTTCTTGGTGTATGAAGTATACAAAGGAGAAAGGTAACAAGTCAAAGTGATGGAGGAAACTGGGTGGGAGAAGAGTTGGGAAAAAGAGGGCCAATTTCACGGTTTCGTGAATCGGTAAATGGAAAAGCTGTTAACCAAACAGTTTATCAACGAACTCTGATAAACATACCATCATCAATCAGGAGCTTTGTTTAGAAGCCTACCGCAGCTATAGGGTGAACTTATACGAGCAGAATAAAAATGAAAATTCCAGACTGGGTTAAATCAATTTAAAGGGGAGGAAAATTTTATAAAAAATATAAATACGGAACTAGACAGGGGAAAGAAAATTTCTCCCCTAATAACATTGGAAAAATGAACAGGAAATTAGAGGAAGGGTAAACGAAAACTAAGTTCTATGAAAAATGGGAATTAGAAGGCGGAGACAGAAAACGTTTGAATTAAGGAAAGTAAAACGCATAAAGAGGAAATTATGAAGATACAGGAAATCTTTAAGAAATACGTCATCTGTGACCTAATGGTAAATGGATTTAGAAAGCGGATATGCTAAACAGCAACTTGAACAAAAACTAAAAAAAAAAAAAAAAAAAGAGCCAGGAGAAAGCAAAACATGGGAATACTGAGGTCGACAGAAAAGTCAAATATTGAACGCAAACTAAATTAGGAATCAAGAGAGATCACAAGTACAAAAATAAGATAATTAAACATAAGCATAAGTTCACGCACGCGCACACACGAGTATATGATATATATGGATATATATATATATATATATATATATATATATATATATATATATATATATATATATATATATATATATATAAAATTATCTTATTTTTATTCTTACGTCCTCTTTTAATGCCCTTTTTCCTTCATTCTGTCGACATCAATTTCGAATGCTTCCTTATATTCTTCCTCAAGGTTTTGGGTTTTCCCAAGGTATATTTCCGACGTATTTCCATTTTCTCCCAAAATGTTTTCATCTTTACGTTACGAGCAATTTCCTTCCATTTTGTTGGAAGTGTCCTCTTTGTGTGACGTTTACTTGATTTTCCTTATATTTCCCCGGCTGTAGTCCTTATTTCTCTTTCCAATGCCAACCAAAATTTTTTATTTGTATTCGGTTTATACCTGTGCTTTTGTCATCCATTCTCTTTTGTTTCATTTTTGTACCTTCACCCTGCGTGTAATTTCAATGGCTCTATGGATGTTTTGTCTTCATAATGACACAAGTCTTCTAGTGCTGTGTTTACAGCTTCTTTATACTTGGCATTTAATTATTTTATTTTCCAGGCTCTTTCATTTTATCTAGCATTTATTTTCATTTTATGAAGTTCCCATTCTCCGTTAACATTAGTTTTTACTTTTTGCAGTTTCCATGTACTATTTCAGTCTCATGTATCAATATTTCAAGGTTTATATGCTATGCTTTATGTTTTCTTACTTGGTTATTTACAATAAATATACTTTGTTTACATTTTGTTTTTCAAGTTTTTATTAATTATATTCACTAATGCTTGAAATCATTACGTCACAGCTCTTGTATTTTTCTAAAATTTTCTGTTTTCTGTAATTTTCTCTTTATGTTATCTGTAAGTATGTATGTATATATATATATGTACGTATATATACATATATAATACATATATATATGTATTTATGTATGTGTATATATATATATATATTACAGTATATATACATATATATAAAATATATATATCTTACAGTAATATACATACATATATGTTACATGTGTATACAATATATATGTATTTATATACAATATATACTTATATATAATATATATACATAAATATATATATATATATATTATATATATATAATATATATATATATATATATATATATATAATATATATATAAATACATATATATATATATATACATATATATATATATATATATAAATGTATGCATATGCTTAAAATGACCGAAACATGCGGTGCAAATGTGCAATGTCCAACCTAGAAAAATGAAACACAGGAACAAAACATTACCAAATTCGTGTTAAGTTTTAAAAACATCTTCAAGAGGACTGATACGTAATATACATTACACATGGAAGGGTGACAATACGAACGAAAGTACAGGAGGTTGAAAAAATATTTTCACCTGACAGGAAAAAACACTTATAAAAAATACATCTCTCCCGACAATACTGAATAATGCGTACAATTGCACGTTAGTCAGGTGACAATTTTTACATTGGATAAACAGGAAAGTGGAAAGCTGTTTTTATTCTGATAATAATATGTTGGAAATTTAAAAAATTCAATCCAGTTTTTAAAAAGAAGGGTTCTGTAAGAATATAAACAGCAGTCTAAGAATGTTAATAAAATTTCATCTGATGCCACAATAAACATGTAGAATACAGAGATTTAATAAAACATGTAGAATACAGAGATTTAATAAAGGCAGTTTGTCAAGGCTTAACAACAAAGGTGTGAGCTAACCAATAAGTGGTCTCCGTCACAAATGGGGTGACGGCTCCCATTTCCTATCAATCGGATTTTTCGACTTTCGACTTTTTCCCCCTTGAAGGGAATAGCTCCAGAGGGTGTTAAAATTCCGGTTTTCTGCTAGTCTTTTGGGACGCGGCTGTAGCCCCATGCATTTCATTCTGGTCGCGCCCCACCACCGTGTCACCATGGTCGATAAAATAACAGGTATATTATTTACTGCCCAGAACAACAGAGGTACAAAGGAACTCAACAGACAGTAGCTGAAGGACTTCGCCTCACTTGAGCTTCAAACGGTCTATGAACTAAATCCACGAATAATATGATGATTCACTTAACAAACCTTTCCCGACAAAGATTAATCTAAAGCATCTGGCCATAAAACTTTCCTAAATGTTTAACTTGAAAACACCTGCACTACCTAAATGGGACATCCGAGTACATGCTTGTAAGTTAGCTGCTTAAAGATCTGGCAACTTTGAAATCCATAAACACAGGTCTAAAAAATTTATACAGCTGAATGTATTTTAACGTATGTAATTGGTTCAACGTTGCTCCTCTCCCCTGCTTCCCAAGGCGCTACACTTGAGTAAGTATATTTTATCCTTCCAAGGATAAGCTCCACTAGAATAAACAGGGCACCAAGTTACTAATAACGCAGAGTAGGATGTTATAATGCAATGAAATTCAACAAAGAATGCCTATCATTTTCCCTTATCACATGCCACTGACGGACTAAGGCATACAAATATTCTATTACTAATGAAAGTTCAGTTCATGGACGGTGAGAAAAAGACGAATAATTCGCTGAAAATTCCCTTTATACCTTTATGAGGATAGTATATTTAACCTATGTGAATTTACCATGAAATTATCATGGTTATCGCGGTTTTCTTCGTTTCCTGTACAGTCAAAATAAACACCGCAGCTGCAAATGCATCTACCTTTCTTGTCGAAAATCTGACGGACATTGCATTTTCATTATAATTTCAACATGATGGACATATATATTTTCATCACATTTTCAGCAAGAAAAATTACTACTTAAAATAATAAGAGAACATTAACAAATGCAATACTGAAGATAAAGAGGCTTTCAAAAATTTTTTGTACCGATTTCACTATATTTTGACAAAAAAAGCATTTTGGGCCTCATTGCACAGTTACAAACAATAAAAATGACAAAAAAAAATCCAGCACGAATTAAACGCAGTAACCTTCTGTACATCCTCTCAGTTATCAAAGGAAACGATAGAATAAATAATTTCGCAACATTACCGAGAGATTATGACACAACGGAGGATGAACTACTGTACTTATCTGTAACAAACGACAAAATTTTTCTATTCTTGGAGTGCGCAGTATGTGAATCACCCGAAATACCAACCGGTGCAAAAAAACAAAAAATCACCTACGATGAAAAAAAATTACCTTTATATACAGTGTGCGCTCACATTATCGCATTTATATATATATATATATATATATATATATATATATATATATATATATATATATATATATATATATATATCACAGGAGATACACGTAATTTAGTACAAGCAAAACCCACAGGAAAATAAAAGTCAGAAGGTCGGTACTTACATGCGCTTTCGAGAGACTGTTTATTCCCGCATCGTCAGGAATAAACAGTCCCACGAAAGCGCTTGGTACCTATCTTCTGACTTTTATTTGCCTGTGGTTTTTGCTCCATATACAGTACATATATCACACACACACACACTTGCACGCACACACACACGCACACACACACACACATATAAATATATATATATATATATATATATATATATATATATATATATATATATATATATATATATTCTGTATATATATACATAAATTTCAAAAATTAGTAGGATTAGGTAAGAGGAGTTGCAGAATAAGCAATGCAAGGGAGGCAGCAAGGCATGCACAAAAGATTAGGTAAATTTAGAATGTCTATAGTATCTTTTTTTTTAATAAATAAAAACACAGTTGAAGTCTGTGTAATTTAAGTGGTGTAAAGAATTAAATGTGAAAAGGTGTAGATACTAGCAATGTTAATAAAACGGTGCTTTTTAATATGCAGTATTAGAAAAGAAGAGGCTAATATTGTGTAAATTTTCACATGGGGTTCACCCATTTTAAGTATAAATATGGCGGGGGACAAATTTCACTCTTCGAGAAAAATAATTTCCATATAATATCAAGTAAAGAATCTTCACTCTCTGATCCCTTACGCAAGAACAGAAAGAGTCGTCTATCAAAACCCGTAATTACTATCTTGTACATAAATATAAAGACGCACCCAGAATGGAGAGAGAGAGAGAGAGAGAGAGAGAGAGAGAGAGAGAGAGAGAGAGAGAGAGAGAGAGTTTCCTGTCCTGAATTCAACTTTGATAAAGAAATTATCGTTAAATGGCCTCAGTGTTACTGAAACGTGAGTCACTGTGACTTTCCTGTTGACTTGCGAAGGACACCTCATGAGATAGCCTACAGGGTGCAAGGGTAAAGTATGATCAAAAGAGCTACACAGTAAGAAGAGAAAGTCAGGCGTAAAAAACAAACGAAAAATAAAAAGAAAGGCCATTAAATACAAGAAGACAGAGAATGAAGCAGATGAAAGAACACTTCACTTTATGCGCTTTTGTGCAAATGTTATATTCGCATAAATGTATGACCATTTCACGAACGCAAAGGAACGTTCTCACACAGAACATTTTTTTTCTACGGTGTTACGTTGCGTATAAGCTTGGTCACTAAATATACTTTGTCTTTACTCTAGCAGTTGGAAGGGGGGGGCGGGGGAGCCGAGAAAGACAAGACAGGGATGACGGTCACATTCATACTCTAATTCCTCAATCATGGACGAACCACCTGTGCATAAAACTTCCGCAACACCGGCCGCTTTATACAGGAAGCTCGCTCGCGCGTTTAACCTCACTTAACACAGTTTCCTAGAAAGAGCCCACCCAATGGTCACATTCGTGCGTGAACCCTCGTGCAAAAAAACTACGCCATTCACCTCTAGCTTGCACTCACTCCTCCGCTTCCATTATTCCTATAGGGTCTGTCGCTGTCACTTTGGAAGGACCAGGTTTCAAACACGTTAGTCACACCCCATTTGCTCACTAGTTTTTTCACTTGCTGGTGCAGCAGAGTCCTGGGTGATCAAGCTATGGGGCTGGAAATCCGGATGACCCGAATGAAGTGAGGGCGGAAAGAGTACTGGAAAAAATACTTCTGGGATGTAAAGTTAAGTATAACTTAGTTTAACCAGACCACTGAGCTGATTAACAGCTCTCCTAGAGAGGGCTGGCCCGAAGGATTAGACTTATTTTACGTGGCTAAGAACCAGTTGGTTACCTAGCAACGGGACCTACAGCTTACTGTGGAATCCGAACCACATTATACCGAGAAATGAATTTCTATCACCAGAAATAAAGTCCTCTAATTCTTCATTGGCCGGCCGGAGACTCGAACTCGGGCCTAGCAGAGTGCTAGCCAAGAACTCTACCGACTCGTCCAACGAGGAACTTCTTCTGGGATGTAGAAATCTTCAGCTTGGTAAGGATTACCATTCGAGCACCACTTCAAAACAATTACACATGAAAGGGTATAACATTTTTTTAACTGCCGCGTCCCGATATCCGCCTTCGTTTCAATTGACTTTTACTGTTGTTCGTTGCCTGCAAACTTTAGGTTAAACTACGTTAACATTATATGAAATACATTTCAAACATAACGACGAAAACTGGATGAGATACAAAGAAAAGGGGGGGGAACATAAAAAAAAAGCGAAGAGCAGAAGAACAAGTGAAATAAGAACTCTATAACATATTTATTCAATTAAAATATTAGGCCGACCGACTACATTTATTTAATTTATATGAAGATTTTCTGTTTTAGTGCTATCTCTCTCTCTCTCTCTCTCTCTATATATATATATATATATATATATATATATATATATATATATACAGTATATATATACACACACATATATATATATATATATATATATATATATATATATTATATATATATATATATATATATATATATATATATATATATATATATATATATATATATATATATATATTTAATAAATGAATACCAACGGGATATAACAGACCTGATTCAGTATCAGGCGCTTTCGCGATTACTAACACTTCTCTGTCTGGAATGTTCCTGCAGTATCCAATTATACTAAAATCAGTGGTCTCTTTCGTGATTTTTTAACACACACACACACATATATAAATATATATATATATATATGTGTGTGTGTGTGTATGTACTGTATATATGTATCGCCAAATATCATCAAATAAAGTGGAAATGTCTTCAGCAATATTGTACTTATACAACGCAACGCTGCTACCACAGAGGTGTTGCCATGCTGTCCCTTAGAAAACCGGGTAAAGAAAAAGAAGAGAGAGAGAGAGAGAGAGAGAAAGAAAAACAACCGTGTGGCAATCCACGTGAGGTGGCCGGCTCATATCGAACTTCCCAGTTTAGACTGCCTTTTCTAAATCAACACCTTCAACTTAGCTGATAACGAAGGTGTTATCACCACACACTAGAACAAATGTCCTTCCTGCTATTGCTACTACTACTACTAATAATAATAACAAAATTGTCTGTTTTATATATAACGTTTAATATGAATAATAATGTATATATTTAACCAAAACAGCCTGTGACTACCATTCCACGAAGATTGTACTTTCATAACTATAATCGTTAAACAGTGCGAATGCGAGTTATATTCAGAACTTCCAACTTCACTTATTAACAAAGACTGATCAAATCAAATTTATGTATAGATCATCAGTATGATCTACGTGGAACGGTTTAGACTGTTGTCTAAACGGGTTCATTTTATAACTCGTGGAAATTATCCATAAAGATTTTAATCATACCTGAGACCATTCCTCAGAATCACTACTGAGATAATTACTCACATAAATATTTGAGCTAATTTAGGATAAATACCCAAACAAGATTATGTAACAAAATAATTATATAAAAAAGAATGTCCACCTTCCTTGAAGGAATAAGTCAGACACAAGATTTGTGCCATGACTCAAGTTAATAATTAGCCAAGAACGTTTACAAAAGTTTTCTCATACTGACTAAACCCAAGAATAATCGCTCACCAAAAATAATTTCAATTCTTAACTAAAATATCTTAAATTAACCCAGGGAATTAATAAATAAATATTCAACGGAACTCATGGTAAGCCGTGTTCCTTGACCTAGGCAAATTCAAGTAAGGAAGAGCTCTAGGAAAAGGACGAGCGCTAAGATATGTTTGATAATAATAATAATAATAAAGAAAAAATATAATAATAATAATAATAATAATAATAATAATATTATTATTATTATTATTATTATTATTATAATTATTATTATTATTATTATTATTATGCTGCAAACTTCAGCTGGCAAAGCAGACTCTTACAAACACGCGTGTCCAATCAGGAAAAGCATTTCACCCCAGAAGAATAAACTGACAAGTAAAGAATCAACTATTGAAGAGAAACGACAGACAAAACATAAGATACATAAACATGAAATAAATCACATACAAAACAAATAAGCTAAAAAAAAAAAAAAAGACAACAACAACAACATTCGAATCAAGTCTGAACTCCTAACGATTCCAGAACTTGATTAGGAAGGTCAATCCACAATTCGGTCACAACAGAAATAAAATTTCTAGAAAGCTGTGCTCTACAGAACTTCACACAACAAAAGGCAAGGCTGTTGGGATAACTACATATCTAGCCCTCTGGACGGTACAGTTCAAGAAGATCTGATAGCACAGGAAGATTAGTTCATAACAAATTTTAAACGGCATGCAAAATAAGATAACTGAACGACATTGCCGAAGATTAATACCAAGAACAGGAATAAAAAATGTAACAGTACTCAACTATTTAATATGACCATCAACTGCTGAAGACCACCAAACATGAGACCGATATTCAAAACAGCAGGATAAAATAGAAATACTCCTCAAGGTTGACAGGTCTCCATAAATCTTAACTTTCTCGCGACATTAATTTTTTGTGCAGTTGAAAAGGATACAAGCAGGAAATGTTTCTCAAGAGCTTGCCATCAAGAATGCTAAATCTACCTTGAAAACCAATGTCTATCACGGTTTCCCATCTCAATTTCCAGAGCTACCGGATTAACTTTATTCGGCACAAACTTGAGCTGGTTTGGTTTAGAATGTCGCAAATTTGGAATAATGGAAAGCGGATCGCAGTTTGAGAAATAAATATCCCAATTTGTTCAAAACATTCGCAATAACTCTTCGTGTTCGATAAACAGAGCCGATTCCAAGCCATTATTCCGGATTTAACGATATCGTCGAATGTCTGATTATGTATTCATGCCGACAAGGGACGTTCTGGTTTTGTGTTCACAGCCAATAACATATGCAATACGTCAATACGGATACGACTGAGCGTGCTCAAAGTTGTTTACAACCAGTTAAACGCAAGTTCGTTCATAAGTGAAACTATTATCATGCGTGCATAAGCTCACGAAGTGCGTATTCGTAGTCTATGTTGCTAAGTACAGAGCAAATCCTTGCCTCAAATATCCTTCATCTCAGCCGATATACGTTTATATGCCAGTATGTGCTCACACGCATCAGCGATTACGAGCGGGAAGACTACTGCTTCAGGAAGCCACTGTTTTCGTTCACATTTCCTTCCGTTTTGTGCTATTCTTTTGCGAACCACGTGCCTACCTTTTAATGTTCTGACGTCCCGGCCTTGTTTACCTAATTATTTATCAGTAATCAGCACCTGGTCTCTTTCTATAAAGGTATTTGTGATACTTACTTTCAAAAACAATTAGTCAGCTGACTCACTTTGTCCAAACCCATTTCTTTTGTTGCACCCATGTCATAACGATTAGCTCATCACTCTTCAGTCTTTACTAGGTTGCATTTCTGCACACTGAAATAAATGAATTCTATGTTTATATTCAACTTTTAACTCTTAACATTTATGATTTTTATCTCCTCTTTCAAAATCTAACCATTATTTTTTGGCTATTTTATATATATATATATATATATATATATATATATATATATATATATATATATATATATATATATATATATATATATATATATTATATTATATATATATATATAATATTATATATATATATTCTACTTTTCATATATTTATTATGATAATAAAACAGTTTTGATACTAACAATAATAATACTGGCATTTTCTGAACCTGGTTTTCTCACAGGAAATAAATCACAGCGGTGCAGCAATGCTAAGTCGAACCAGTTGGTGATGATGATGATTTATGAAATTTAAGCTGTCAAGCCAAGTACAGGGGCGCTTTCGACCATTCAGCGCAAAGGACGGCTGCTGTGGTTGGACGGCAAGATAAAGAGATCCACAAAGTAAAGGAAATGAAGTACAAGGATCAAAAGGTGGAAGTGGGAGAAATCCAACAGTTCCCCAAAAAAGGTAACTGTTAGATGTGTTGTACAGCAAAGTTGAGGAAAGGAAGCGGGAATGAAGGTAAAGTAAAAGGCTAAAAAATGGATGCACCTGGGGGTCAAAGGGACGCTGCAAAAAAACTCTTTAGTAATGCCTACAGTACACCACGTGAGATGCACTGACGGCACCACCCCACTATTGGGTAACCCAGTTAGTGGATAACCACACCATCATAGAACACCAGAGGTCTCATGTATGTAAAACTCACATGTGTATACATACAAAAGAAAGCTAAAGAACAACCTCATTATCGAGTAACGTTAACGAAGCCACCGATTCTAAGGGAAAAACGTGCGCTTTGAGTGTGTGTATGTATGTGTGTGACTTACGTAGTTATAGATGACGACCCTTCAAATTTAGTTGATTTTTTTTATTTTTGCTTTCCCTCGATCACAGTATTTAGAATTTGCAAACCTCCTCTTATACATTCTTGTTTCTATCTATTGCAGTCATTTTGCTATACACACATACACACTGAAAAAAAAAAAACTCGGGCGACTGTGACAGTGGTGATTTAACGAGACCTACCGTTTCCTTCTATTGGATTTTTTTTCTTTTTTTGTACTTGGACTTATTCACTTACTTCTTAATTCAGTACTTTTTGTTTCATTTCCCAAATAAAGAAAAACACAGAGTTGAAGGCATGATGCGAGAAGTGAGACACAGAATAGGTGAAGCAAGGAGGGTAGCAGGATATGTGCAAAAGATTGGAGGGGCCTGGAATGCTTAACATGATCCAAAGTTGAGTGTGGGTATTTAATGCCAATGAAAGAAATAAAATTGAAGCTGTTAAGATGAATATTTTGCTTTGTATATATGGCAGAAGATGAATTAAATCGGTGAAAAATATGCAGATAAGAAGAAAAGGTTAGCTAGGGCTCGAAGATGTTGCTGCCTTTTAGAATGTAATGATGGGTTAGGCAGGTGTGGGCATTCCTTAGCCAGCTCAAAATAATTGCAATCCTCTCTACTTCCAAGGACGATGACCAGTGATTCATCCTGCGTTTTGTTGGTGATGAAAGGGAAGATTATTTCTCTTGCCATTTCCTGAAAATATAAGACTTTATGGGTCGTTTCATACTCAAGTGATCAGCAATTTTGCATCCTTCTAAACCTCCTTTCCCTGAATCCCAAATGGGAAGAACCTAGTAGAAACATGGAATTCCTTTTAACGAAGTCACTAGAAAAGCAACTCTCAAATACTGCAAACACGTGGATGCACTGGACTGTAATCATTTATGGGTTCTACAACGCTCCTACAATCTAATTATTATTGTTAAATCCTGGTGTTTTGAGTGGCGTGCTGAATCTATAAGCTTGAACTTTGGGAGTCGTCTCTGCTGTGTACAATGATGCAAAATCTTACAGTTTTGCCGCGTAAACTTCATTTGCACAAGAAATGAAAAACAAACAAGGATCCCCACATAATCATCAGTTCAGACTATTATCTGGACCTTATGCATTATGCTCTAAAAAAACAGAAGGTTTTGATCTCTTCTGACTGTTAATATTTACTGATTTCTTTGAGCAACTCGACATTTTTGGAATGATCCAGGGATAAATAAACAGTTAACGGTCTCACTTCACATATTTTTTGACACTAAATTATTTCACCGACTAATTTATCAGACTGCTATATTTGAAATGGTTTTCACTAAGTTGAAGAAGAAAAAATGAGGTGAATGTCGCAGTGTGTGTGTGTGTGTATGGGGTTGAATGCACTGATGGCTTTCTTCCTGTGTAGGTACATGAAGCCCTTATGCTTTGGATGCTTTCTGCGCAGGAAGTTTATCCTTGGATTATTTAATTGAAGCATGAATATAGTAGTGACCATTTTCTTATTTTCCTACAGGTAACTCCAGCCAATGGAATTATATTTATATATATATATATATATATATATATATATATATATATATATATATATATATATATATATATATATATATATATATAATGGTGTGTGTTACTACGCCTCTGAGGATGCAGCGACTACCGGTTTCCTAACTTCTCTTCCAAACTTTTTTTACTTGCTTTGAAAAAAAAAAAATAATTCAACTTCTCTCTCTCTCTATTTAATTTTGGGTGTCCGTGTAACTTCAGACTCATCTTGAGAGGTACCGCATCCTTGATTTTGCAAAATGTGCTTCTGAATCATTATGAATTGTCTTTAGTTTTAAATGCTTACGGTCGCCGTTTATAAATGCTTCATGATGACCTATGAAACGGAAGCTGGAATATTTGAGTCGATAGTTGACCCAATATCCTTAAGGAAGTGCATTTTGAGTTCCGAATACAACCGAGAGGCAAGGGTATATGAGGGGTAAGAGCTTCGAAAAGGTAAGACAATGCCAACTTCGGAGACGAAGGGATCTGAGTATTTCGAAAAATTTGGTCACATGGAGAGAAGGGAGGACAATGGGTTGGTAGGAATTGTTTATCGTTAGACGTTTTGGTCAGAAAGGAGGAAAGGGAGATTGGAGAATTGTACGGAAAGTGTAGCACTTAAGAGTTGGAAAAGAAGGGCCTCAGTATTCAGGAGGCGAGAACGTTCACGATATGGGGCTGTGTTGCTGGGATGAGTGGGTTAAAAACGCCCCTAGTGAGCGCCTTGTGTAGACATATGAAGCGGCTGCCGTTGTTATTCTGCACAGGGGGCTCATCCTAGATTTGGCACTCAAAAGGGCGATTAATGTAACTCCAAAATGATAAACCGCACTATTTGGAAATGATCATAACCTTACAGAATGCAGATGGAAGCAGTTTGCTTATATATATATATATATATATATATATATATATATATATATATATATATATATATATATATGTGTGTGTGTGTGTGTGTGTGTGTGTGTGTGTGTGTGTGTGTGTGTGTGCGCGTTATACTATCAGTTCAAAAGATGTTACCTTTCAATACAATAACAACTTCACAAGCATCCATCCTAAAAAATTATGCTACTACTCCAAGACCTGTCACACATACCTGATACTGTATAGCCTACATGTATAAAAAAAATCCCTATTTTTACATTTCATCTCAAAAAACCGCTACACTTTTATCTTCAGGATTAAAATAGTCGATCTCTCTCCTATGTGACCCACATAATAAACTGCCATTCTCTCTCTCTCTCTCTCTCTCTCTCTCTCTCTCTCTCTCTCTCTCTCTCTCTCCTCTGGATGTTGTTGTTCCCAAGCAATCCTTCCATTTCACTCTTTACATCCCATCAACCATGTAATCCACGGGACATAATGGCACAATCAACAGATCCAGCGCAAAGTGCAAAATGTCCCGGACGCGAGACCCAGCATTTACACCACGATATTGCACCGAAGTACAAAGTGTCTGGGGACTACACCCTTTCAATTTACAGGGGACGAAGTGTTATGAGAACCTGGGTTATTTATTGCCCTGAAAATGACGAAATAACATACAATTGTGTTACAGTTATACGAGGTTCATTTTGGGTGCTTGTGATTTCCAGTGGAATGGCTCTATCAGTATCCCTTATTACAAACATCAGGGCTGGTGTCCTAACTTGGGATATTTATTTATACATAAAAATAGCTTACAAAGAGAGAGAGAGAGAGAGAGAGAGAGAGAGAGAGAGAGAGAGAGAGTTTCAACCGACTTAATTCTGCCGTGAAAGACTGCTCATGTGAGGCTTTCACGTCGTTACTCATCAGGTTCATTGAAATCTTACAAAGGATAAGTTAACCCTAAAAACTAAAGTACAAACTAGCAGCAAAAAACGTAAAAATTACACAACTAAAGTAAACACCAAGATGGACGTATATTATAAAAAAAAATGAGATTAAAGAATGACTAAAGGTTAAGAGAAATGAGGTTAAAAAGAGCCATAAAAACATTAACAACACAGCAAAATCATATATATATATATATATATATATATATATATATATATATATATATATATATATATATATATACATATATATATATATATATATATATATATATATATATATATATATATATATATATATATATATACTAATACTTCACTCTAATCACCATTACTGTAATCTAATACTCCCACCTGATAAAAAGTAATAACAATAAAAATTTTTATGAGACCTTCAAATTTACACACACGCGCGCACACACACACACACACACACACACACACACACACACACATATATATATATATATATATATATATATATATATATATATATATATATTCTTAACTTAGCCGCTATAAATTAAAAACAACTATCAGTATAAGAAATGAATAATTAACATACAATATACTCGTTACATAAGGGTAGTAGTCTTAACATAAAACATGATGGTATTATACTTTACTAAACAAAGGCTGGCCATCGTGTGGCGTTGAAAGCTGTGATAGTGATGAAGAAATATTTATCACAGGATAGGCAATTATCTCAGTTCTGGAAAGGTTTAAAACAAATTTATATACTCATGATATTTGACTGACAAATATTTTTTACGGCTAACATCAAAGTACCTTTCAATTTTGTCAGTTTGCTGTTTTGAACGTACTGAGATCAGTTATGATATCCAGTTTTCTGAATGGTAATAAAATGAGTATCTAACATGAAAACCAGTATACCAATCAAAGAAAGGTATTACTGAGGAACTTCTGAATAGAAAATCAGGCATTTTTTCGCAAGTGTCCCTTGTAATGCGCAATAGTTAGTGTAAATAGCCAGCGTAAACTATATATCATATGAAAGTCATTTTACTGTTTTGCTGAAGGAAGAGGACATCTATATTTCTTATATTTCACTGATGTTTTGCTGTTGGCGAATATTTTATTAAGGCAATATTATTTGTTATGGTGCGTCCACACTAAAGTAAAAACATGTCATACACACACGTCGGTAACTTATTGCACAAACATCACCCACAGGTGGAGCAGAATTTAATGACTTATCCACAGTTCTATCGAGTGCTTCATATCCAGCACTGCGAAAAGGTTCGTTCTCCACTTATTGCCGTCAACTTATTTCCAGCCTGTTAATGATACGTACGGTAAAAGATAAGTACTGTTGCCGCCGTGTGTTCAGGGCATGTTTTACTGAAGTGTGAATGCACTTCAGGCGACAGTGATACCACTAATTAGTGTTACACTTATAAAAAAAAAATTACATTTCTCCTGAGATTTTAAGTAAATTTAACGCACAATTTCGACTTTCCATTTGTACCATTTTTTCTTTTTTTTTTGGCACTGCAATAAATACGGTACGAAAACTACCTTTGCACGGAGCAACCAAGAAGAAATATTGCCAAGCGCAATCACAGCCAGCATGAGGTGGGCGCACAATAGTCGTAGTGGATACACGCATTAATATATATATATATATATATATATATATATATATATATATATATATATATATATATATAATGTATATTATATATATACACTGTATATATATATATATTATATATGTGTGTGTGTGTGTGTGCGTGCGTTAGTATATAATCTTATGAATAGTTCCACCTTTCCAACTGTGGCGTTTAAAATCTTTCAACATGGTTTTTTAAATTTTTTTTTATTTTTTACTCTCTTTTCTCCTCAGTCTCTTCACTCTATCGCAGAACACTACATCAGTCACAACTAAACAGGTTAATTAGGGGTTTTATTAGTTAGACAACTCTGCTGCCAATACATTGCATCACATTAGTACAATATTATATATATACTATCATATACATACACACACAAACATTACATATATATTAAAATTTTAATTATATATATGCGTGTGTGTTGCCAACTGACAGCTCGCAACGAGGGAAAATGAAATATCCCATAAACTTCGATGCAGCCAAGGACGTATAGGATTTTTCCAACGTCATGCTTTGAATTTCTTTTCCCAGAACATACACCAACAGAGTTTGGTTTCCACGGTATATGGAACAGCAAATAGTATTAGACTAAATATCATCACCAGTGAAATTTCTAAATATCTGGAACCTCAGGAGCACACTGAAGGGGCTTTACCTCTTTCTCAACTTCGAGTCTCAATGATTTTGATTTAGCTCTTGGTATACCTTATTGCTCTTGGAATGAATTTCACAGCTATGATTCCAAGTAACTCGCCACTTCGAGGGACGAATGCTAAATATAACACGGACAAATACAATCTATTCCCTATCTGGGGGAGGACCAAAGAGTGCTCTGATTTTATAAATCGGAAGATATTTTGGAACAGAAAGGTCTTAAAGTCGACGAAGCGCGTTTAAAATGGAGGAGTGGTGCTGCATATGTGTGTGTGTGTGTATTTTTTTCAAGAATCTTCAACAAAATGACTGAAGCATTGCCTTATGGTACTTAACACGAAGTCAACCAACGGAGGACAAAATTTTTTTTTCTTTTTCTGTGTGTGTGTACTAATGTTTCTCATACTGTAAACTGGCTACTGCTGTTTCTCGAGTTAATAGATACATATTGTATACCGAATACTATTATCTCTTTGAGATACATACAGCAGCCTCTGGCAACTCAAACGTTACGCAGCGTTACGTAACAGTTATAACAATTACTATAAACGCTCGTTTTCGATGTTAATATAAAACTACAAACTTAAAATAATTACAACAAAACGAAAAACTCACTGTTAATGGTAAATACACGACTTTAAGAATATGTAAATGTTATATAACTGTGTGTGGAGAGAACGAGTTCGTTCCTAAGCCTTGTGACCTTCCGACCGTGTCTAGTTCTTTAATACTATTTTATTTTCTGCGTCTGGACTCTGCTCGGGTACGGAAGCTCGCCGGACCTTTCCATATACAAGAGATAAGCCGAAATGGTCGACTCTGGCATCAGGAGGAAAACTTAAAAGATATTAAAATGAGGGCTGAGAAATAAAACTTGTCTTGGACTACTTCGTTTTTGTAGAGTACGACACAGTTTCCTTGTTAAGCAAATCTGCTTCTGCTCAGTGCATAATAAAATTGCTAGTTAAAATTGTTCACTAAAGCTGTGTATACACACACACACATTATACACTTTTGCATATATATTTATATGATATATATATATATATATATATATATATATATATATATTTAATATTATATATATAAGCATATATATATATATATATATATATATATTATTAGTCCCACTGTAAAGCAGGGTAGGCCGCTCGAGTCAACTTTCTCCATCTATTTCTATCCCTTGCATCTTCTTCCCCTAGTCCCACCTCACCCCTATCCCTCCCCACCACATCCATCCATCTGATCCACTGACACTGGCCACACCCCCTCCCCATCACTGGCATGTTCTTAGCTCTCTTGATTGGTTCCACTTCCTTTCTTCTTATTACATGGCCATAGTGTCTCAAACGAGCTTCCCTAGCCTTCTCCTTTACATTACATATACCACACATTCTTCTTATATCTTGACTCCCCCTCTTTTCCAGTAGTGATATTCCAGCAATCCATCTCATCATCCTCATCTGGGTTCTTTCCAACAGTCCCTCCTCTTTCCTCTTGTGCCCAAGTTTCTGCCCCATAAAATAGTATGGGCCTCATAACTGTCTTATAAATCTTCATTCTGAGCCTTAATGGCATTTTCTTGTCTAAAACAACTGCATTACTTCTCTCCATTTTCACCAAGCTTCTTTCACTCTCTGTCTCACTGCTCTCTCAGCACCTCCCTCCTCTGTTACGATTGGTCCCAAGTAGTTACTCTCACGGTTTTGTTTTAGCATTGTACCATCTTCCACTTGAATGTTTACTTCTTCTTGTCCTTCTTTGCTATTAATCATTAGCTCTGTCTTCCCAATGTTCACTTTCAATCATTTCTTTTGCAGGGGTCCTTTCCATGCTAAAATGTTTTCCTGCAGCTCTTCTTCTCTGTCTGCTATACTGAATAAATCATCATCAAACATCAGTTCCCACCGTTCTTCGTTGTCCCTTAATTCTGATGTCAGAAGGTCTATAACGACGAAGAACAAGCAAGGACTCAGAGCTGGGCCCTGATGGAGGCCAACCTCCACATGGAATGCCTCAATCTCCCCATCTTTTTTCTATACAATGGTTCTTGCCCCCTCATACATCATCTTCACTAACCTTACCAACTTCTCTGGTACTCCTCTCTTTCTCAAACACCAATAAACTACTCTTCTGGGTACCCTGTCCTACGCCTTTTCAAGATCTACAAAACACATAACTTTCCTGTTTCCTTCTAAATACTTCTCTGGGATTTGTCTTGTTATAAAAACAGAATCCACTGTGCTCTTTCCTTTCATATACCCAAACTGCTCCTCATGTATATCTATCAACTCTCTAAACCGTCCTTCTACTATTCTTTCTAGTATCTGGAATACATGCTCCAATAGCTTTATTCCTCTGTAGTTCCCACAGTTTAACACATCTTTTTGTTTGTACATTTTAATCCTCCAACTACCGTTCTAGACCCTTGGCATTTCCTCTACATCCCAGATCTTTTCCAATGGCGTGTGCACCCACTCTTTGCCTAGATTTCCCAGTGCTTTAATCATTTCTATTGTTACCTTTGACTTTCCTGTAGCTTTATTTACTTTTCCTTTCTTTACAGCATTCTCGACTTCACTCTCTTCTACTGGAGGAACCTTCTCATTCTCAGTGTTTAATAGTTGTGAAAAATATTCTTTCCTTCTTCTCTTGACCTCTTTTCCTCAATTAAGATATTTCCATGTCCGTCTGAATAATTATATATATATATATATATATATATATATATATATATATATATATATATATATATATATATATATATATATATATATATATATATATATATATATATATATATTATATTATATTATATATCTATATATATATATATATATATATATATATATATATATATATATATATATATACTATATAAACAGATATGATAAAATTCAAGCTTTAGTCAAAAAAATTCTTCAGAGTACATTCCTAAAACTTCCAGTAAAACTGTCATTCAGCAAAATTAAAGTTTCCCCTAGATTTAGTGCAAAAAAATGGGTTTATTTGTAAAATAATGCCTTTGAATTTCCCTCATATATAAGGTTGGTGAAAATTACTGAACTCTATAGGTGAACAGCTGAAGTCCGACTGCCCAATAGTCCAAATTCCATCATTTTAACATACTAAAATATTTACATTAATCTGACACTTGGTTAGTTTGAGGCATCAACGAGTTTTCCTTAGTTTGACAGAACGATGTTACGACAGGACATGGTGCACCAGCCCTCTTGCTCGATACGCAGGATATCGGGCTATGCTACTCTCGTCATGGTTCAACACAAATATTTGCCACTTCACAGTTAATTTCACTAATTAGCAGTGATGTATAGATTACAGCCACATACATTAAATTTATTTTTGCTATACCACCAGTTATACTGTTTCTAAACTGATGCGCATAATCGCATTTAACTATATGTTATATCTCACTACGAAATGAGATTATTTTACTTTAAAAAACATTCGCGCTTTTCTCTACTACACTCGAAGTTAACAAAGCAGAATATTAATAGAGCAACCAACTGTCACACATTTATCAGTAATATATCAGTTGTTTTAATGGTTAAAAGAAAGTAAAATTGATTCAACAAGAAGTAATGACACTTTTGCAGATGCATGTTTTTACATTACAATGAAAAAAAAAAACAAAATTTCTCGTAGGATGAAACAATATCCATAGGTGCCGTCATGGCCAATTAAAAACCGTTTCTTCACAACTTCTGCTTCGTACTTCCATATAGCAACGCAAATGATTTATTAATTATTTAAAGACGAGTCACAATTAAATAGTGTCATTATGACAAAATCTTAAACAAACTATAACTTTAAATCCAGTAACTATCTAATACCATAAGTCACTCTAATTCTATTCTAGGTCGGTCGACGGAAGGCTAGTGAGTGCTTAGTACAGTATAAGCAGCTGATTCGTATGTCAAACAACTGATATACAACTGATACGTCTAACTTATGCAAAACCAATTACATGTTTGGTGTCGAACGTAAAGCAAGACTCCGAACTCATGACATTTTGGAATAACGTTAAGTAGGTAACGTGACATGCGTTACAAAATGCCTGCCTCCCGATGTGATGGCTTACAGTACCTTGAACTATTCGGAAAACATGCTTCAGGAAAATGGATTTCTTTTAAAGGTTTCATTTGGTCAAATTTGGGGTTATGCTTTGGCAGAATGAGGGGTTACAATTCATAAATTGCTTACAATGCGATGGAAGTTCATCGATTCATGATGATCACGTACTTCTTTCTTTCTATGAAATGTACGGTGGATTATTATAAAATACATTTCAGTCACATCAAAATTCAGTCTGAGTCGCGATTATTCATTAAAATAAAACTGAACAACCTTTTCACCTCAACAGTAAAATTGTACAAAAGTGGTAAATTTAAGAGGAAACTTATCCATCACAAACTGATAAAAATTCCACTTGCAGAACATACACATATTCAATAAAAATGTACAGTATGTACATATACTTGTCCATGTGTCAACCCATAACGAGGCAAACACTTGTCTGTAATGAGAGATATGTTAAAATCTGGCACTTTCTTATCTGTGCAATTTGCTCCTATTATGGAGAGCGCGTAACTAGCACTCTTCCCAAACCGATAACTAGACAAATTCGGTCAACTGCAATTATGATACATATTCAATAGTAATGTTACAAATTGCTCTAGGAACGAAATTTGTTTAATGACTAGAACAGACCAAAACAAGCTTCAGACTTACAAATAAGCCAGATATGCTCTGGCAATACCTATGAAAAGCGTGGAACTCCCCCTGAAACTAACATTTTATAATTTTGCCTTTTAAATGATAAACACTTATTATGAGAGGGATAATATTAAGTGTATTAAACTGCCTTTTGCATACAAGTCATGTGCTTGGAGTAAAACAAACTGTCCGTTTCCTTTAAAAACAATTTGGCCAGTGTGACAGTCGTCAAGTGCCTTTCGGTCCCATTATTGGCGATACGGAATAAAAAAAAAAAATAACGAAACGTTATTGTCCGTATGACTGTTTTGACAGATCCCGATGTTCCAGCACGTGTGAGCGAGTGTATTGCTGTCGCATCAAATTTCTCTGCTTTGAATGGGAACGCAACTAACCTTCCAATTTCCTGAGTTTATTTTGGGGTGAGGTTGATAGATATATAGATAAACAGAGAGAGAGAGAGAGAGAGAGAGAGAGAGAGAGAGAGAGAGCTCCCAGATCCGGGGTTACTGAAACATTTAAATTGTTCATAAAGAAACAAAACGTGAAGATACAAAGTAACATCTACTTTCGTACAGAGTAAGTCTGAAATAAACTTCCATTAACCCTTTCTTCCCTTGGAACACAATGAAAGGCTGCCATGCAGGTTACGTCGTATCTCACCAAAAAACAGACGGTGACTTTTGATGTCGAGGAGAGTTTTCTTGCAAGATATATAATCGCATGCAAACAGTCAAGCAAAAATGTTTCTGTATTCATGCGATGGTCACATCTTTCATGTGGAGTTGTCCAGCCTTCAATAATAATAACTGCTATTATATATCCCTCGATACCTTTCTCTCTCTCTCTCTCTCTCTCTCTCTCTCTCTCTCTCTCTCTCTCTCTCTCTCTCCGACCGCTTGGTAAGGAGCTTCGCTTGAAAATGCGCACGTTTAATCTTGGTACGAGATGGCCAAGCACGGAAATCACAAGCCGGATTACCAGAACCCATGATTCTTAATGCATAAAGTTTCTAATCTTTTTACCTTCACATATGTGTAAAAGGAAAATTCCACTATCGTACAGGCGTTTAACAAATGCATTTTATGAAAATGCTTACATTATGTTGCTAGGGCTCCCAACAGAAATGCAACAGCTATTAACGCAGAATCTTCTTTCTAATAATCATCTTTGAAATCTGTTGCTACTTATACAGTATATATATATATATATATATATATGTGTGTATATATATATATATATATATATATATGTGTGTGTGTGTGTGTGTATACGTGTGCGTGTTTATTTACTGGCCCACAGTACACATGAGCAAATACTTGTAAATGAAAAACTTTTCAGACCCTAACAGAAGAAAATGAAGCTAACTTTCTTCCTACATTACAGCTGCTTTCTCCCGTCCTCAAGGAACAGAACAAGAGTTTTTCCTCCCCGTAATAATAAACAAGGAACAGAAAACTTGTCCCTTCCAGAAGCAGCCCAAATGACCTAAAGTTCGCGGCTACACATTCTAAAGGGAGTAATCTTGCTTTGGAGTTTCATTCGACCAAACAGGCATCGCTGTAGAGTTCTGTATTTCCACCTCTGTAAACAAACAAAAGCCTTAACATAAAGGGGACTTTTTCATCATAGCTTTGGGTCAGTAAAGTGATGTAACGCTCCCTGCACAAAAGCATGCTGATCTCTCTTTAACTCGTGGCAACTTTCATTAAATACTTGTCCTAATAAATCAAAATATAAATCATTACAATGCAAATAAAAACACACGATACTGGTATGGTAATTTAGTTAGAAAAAAAAAATCATAAAAATTTACTTATATTGAAAGAGGAGCCATATGGTAAACAAAAAATTGAAAAGCAATGAACTGGATCGGAATGAACTTAAAATTCCAAAATATATGCTTAAATACCGCGCCCCAGTGACTTGCTGTATTCTTCATAAATCGATAATATTACCTATTTAAGACTGATATTACTTCTGTACGACTTTAAGACTGATATTACTTCTGTACGACTGAACTTTATAACAAACGTCCATCCAGAAAATAAAGCCTTTATCGATAATTTCCTAGCAAAGATTAAAACATTAAAAAAAATTCTAAAATACTTCTATAACTTAAATGCAGCCGAAACCGGAAAGAAATATGTCACAAAATAATTCCTTTAAGTTTCATATTTCAAATGACTACCAATACACGGTCCCATAACGGCAATGTTACATACTCAGTGATGAATTTATACCCCAAAATAGGATAATATTCCGGCAAATGAATTCATTAATCATGTCTACTGCATTCATAGTAATGGTTCTCAGATTACTGCGCAATATGATACAGGGGAGGGGAAGGGCGGTAGCAGCTATCGCTACTGCTGCTAAAGCCTCCCCAACAGGAGCAGAAAGGGTCCATAGCACGAAGAGAGAGAGAGAGAGAGAGAGAGAGAGAGAGAGAGAGAGAGAGAGAGAGAGGACGCCTGTTTCCAGTTGGGAAGTCAATAAAGAGAGCCTTCTACGCCACGTGTTCGATCTCTCTCTCTCTCTCTCTCTCTCTCTCTCTCTCTCTCTCTGTCTCAGATCAATGTAACTGCTCAGCCCTTATGCCTTTTCAATTTCCTATTAGATATCGTGGCACACAAAGGGAAGAACCAAACTCAAGTCTCAACAACTAAACTTAGGGAACGGAAGAGCTTTATCTCGCCTAGGAATCACAGCTTCCGACATTCACTCGTTACGCAATTACCGTAGGACAAATGAATGGTCCAGAGAGAGTGAGAAGAGGGGAAGAACTTCGTCGTGCCACCTTGAAAGTAAATCTTCGGATATCCTCTTTTACACAAAGTTGCTGTCCTAACCACTATCCCTCAGTGGGAGAAAGAGTGGGTGGGGAGGACTTAATTTTATACAGTTGTAGCACAAAAGATTGACCGAGAGAGAGAGAGAGAGAGAGAGAGAGAAGGGGAGGAACTTCATTATACCACCAAATAATTCGAGCTTCGGACATCGTTGTTTATACAACAGTTGTAGCACAAGCGACTGGCCCTTGGTGAGAGAGAGCGAGGAATTTCATCACATCACCTGACAACCCTTGGTGAGAAAGACAGAGAGAGGAACTTCATCACATCACCTAAATATTACAGCTCCTGCCACCACCGTTTATGCAACAGATGCAACACAACCGACTGTTCCAATAATAGGAAGGAATTCCCAGTGAAACAAGACAGTGAAATGGAGAAGTGGTTTTCGAGGTCATCTTTTTCCGACGACCACCAATTGTATAAATGCTCTGGAAGAATTTTCAATTAAGTTTCGCAAGAAAAATTATTAAATATGTAACCAGTGATCCCACTCTTGCTTATTCTTTTTTTTTTTTCTCGGTGCTTCTCTCCTTTCTATTTTTTTTTTTTTATCTTTTATTAGAAAAAATAATACATTTCTTTTACATAATAAGAAAAATATAACATTTCATTTACATAATAAGAAAAACATTACACTTCAATTACATAAGTAAGATATTACCAAAATATTACAAAATTATATACCTACAATATTTACAAATTATGGATGGGTTGATCCCGAGCCATCCTTCACTTGGTTGACTTCGTAACACCTCTTCGGCCACTCCTTCCCACAATTAGTAGTCCTCCCGCTTAGAAAATTTTGATATATATATATATATATATATATGTGTGTGTGTGTGTGTGTGTGTGTGTGTGTGTGTGTGTGTGAAATGTGGATGTGCTACATACCAATAATACAATCAAGCACTGTTCTAATGCAGTAAAGAAACGAGAAAAAGAAATAGAAGGGCCGAACTAAGAGTGAACCACACTAATCATTGTAGGTTTAGAGTGGACTGAAATACGGTCATTTAAAAACACAATCAGATGACTGCTTATATCCAGAGTATATGCAACCCTACCATATAAACGAAGTACATTCTCCTTCACTGCCTTCTTGAGACAAAAAGCAGTTTGATGTAAAACATACATCACAACACCGTCCGGTATATACAACCAAATACATCCATAACTGTGTGTTTGTTTCTCAGTATGGGTTCACCTTTACAGGAAAATAACGACATATCCCACAGCAATCAAGTTTGCATAGACGATTATACAAATAAATTAGAGTAGAATATCAGACGTCTTACCTTTTCAGCATTAAATTGCACATGTTAGTAACTTGTTTCAATTCACGAACTACTGTAAAATCCTTTTCATGACCTAATACAGTCTTCCTTTGCCAATAACTCGCACCCCCAGATAAATTCGTCTGGAACTTTGAGGCACTTAGTTGACACAAAACAAGCAGGCAAGGATGAATACACCACCTCCATTTAAATCCATTTAACTGGCAAATAAAATATTGCTGTAAAGCTACTCACCATTCAAAGCTAAAATCTCCCAGTGTATACAATGACACATTAACATTACCTGTAAAAGACAAAGGATCAATATTAGCAAAGAAATGTTAGTTATTCTTCAAACACATTGGTGATGGACTAGACAATAACATGCTCTTCCTGACAGAAAAATGAAACCCCTCGGTTCTGGGTTTCACTTTTCCCATTATTATTATTATTATGAAACGTGGTTGATGAAGTTGCCTGAATAAAATAAACAAATATTCTATCAGGTTAAGTATACACAAAACAAACTGACAATGAAGAATTTTTTTGCGAGCCTGCCCTTGAAAATGCACGACTCAGACAGTGAACAATAACATACTAGGACGCAACAAATACCAGGTATACTGTAAAAGAACTAACATGTCATGGAATTTGCTGAATTATTTTCAATATGTAACAATCTTATCCTCCTAAATTTTCAAAACTAAAACACACACACACAAAGCCATATACTGACGAACACATATGAAACATGTATATATCTACACCTAATTCATCAACCATGAAAAATTTAGTGAGGTCTACTGGTACCCTCTCTTCACTAAAGATGCTAATTTCTAAGTTGCTTGGTTAAATGAAAAGAATACATTCGTTTCGCCTACAGTGAAAAATGAAATGGGTTCTAGATAAAATTTTCAGATAAATGATGTTATGCTGGCGCCAAGAACATTAAATGAATTAAGTCTTTGGGGAAAAGCTAAGCCAAGGGGTTTTGTACTTATGGTCAGATGCAATCCCGAATGGTTAAGGTTAGAATCAACCTGACGTCAGTGTTCCTACCCTAAGCTTGTAGTGATAATAATACCCGAATATTGTGAAGAATCTGAAAAGTTAAGAAGCCACTGCTGCTATTATAAATACATATTATAAGCTTGTAAGAAGCATACATACTATATATATATTTATATATATATATATATATATATATATATATATATATATATATATATATATATATATATATATATATAAAATTATATACAGTATATATAAAAATATATATATATATATACTCTATATATATATATATATATATATATCTCTATATATACACACATATACATATAGGGTATATATATAAACTGTCAGGCACCAATGACGATAACGTCTGTATATGCACATACAAAACAAGGCACGGGTCGCACATGAATCATAGCAGACGCTAATACAAAACCTCGTTCCAAACTTCCGGGCCGGCACGAACAGCCGACGCGGAAAACCATTTGTGTCCAGGATCCATATCCACGGTATACATAGTTGGCTGACTACTGTCCTATAGTGACAACACCAGAAACGGTAGAATGAGGGAGGAGGCTCCTGGGAGGGGTAGAGGCTTTCTGTAAAGAATAGAAATGTGAATCTTCTATAACTCCACTTATCTTCCCGAATACAAAGGGAAAGGGGATGGCATTTTCTATATTTACTTGTAGCAAATTATATTCGTTTCGGCTACTTTGGTGCCATATCATGAAGATACATTGGTTGTTAATTGTTTAAAATCATTGTACGATTGGCCTTTCATATTTGGTCGATTACAACCATCAACTTTTCTTGGCCTTCATATTTCGATAACTTCGTAACAACGACTACTCAGGATTAACAAGTAATGACACTGTTATTTGCTTTCAGCGGATTCCTAGAGGACGGGGCTCAGTATGATGACACAGGTTAAAAAGGATGAACATGACAGACAACTAACTGTGTAGTAGAGCATTAGTACTTCAATGAAAATGTCGCTTAACCTAATCTGCAAATGTGAACAATGGATCTGTACTCATTTTTAGCATATGCTACAGGAAATATATAAACAGCTTTTACTGTTATGTAATCCCGTTTTTAGAAAAAAAAAACTAACCTTGAAAGGGAATCAGACTTTGGCATGAAGTCAGAATATGAACCCTAAAGGTAAAATTGCAAAACTGGATTTACAATGACGGCATCACTTCGGAATACTTGCAACAATAAATAAATAAACTTTAAAAATACAATACGGGTCAAAATAGAAATGATTGTTTGGACTGTTAGGAAAAGCTGTACTGAAGAATTACACTTTATGGCAGCAGTGATGCTCTCACAATAGAATAACGCAAAATATTACGATGGTTTGTGTGAAATGACCGGTAATCCAATTACGCCTCAACATGATTCGTAAGCCTACCGACATTTATATAATTACACGTGATATGACAGAAACGCGAGTAATTACGGTATTACCTACGAAACGGACACATGCCGTAAAATTAAACCGACGCTATAAAAAGCCTTTCTCAATGACGAGTTTCTGTGAAAAAAAAAAAAAACTAAAAAGACCAAAAAGGTTACCTTACTGACGAAAAAACAACATACGTGACTGGCATGAAATTCCTCAGCGTTATTAATATTAATTTAATCGGTATCCATCAAATTATCTGGAACACATTAGAAAATACTGCATTGACTTTCATGTTTTTGACACTAAAATTATTGTGTTTGACAAAAAGTTTTAAAAGTATAAATTCTGATATGTTTGCCTAAACAGCATGTATGCGGGTAAAATTTACACATCACCAAGGTAAGTCATTCAAATATGCATAAAAATAAGTAAATGCAGACAAAGCAGCATGGAGGAACACTAGTTTTTACGCTTTACAGAACGTTAATCATAACCTGGATGCATATCTGGAATACTTTTACACCCCTTGACAAACGACTCTGAACGCCCACTGTTTAACTTAGTTCATGATTAATGTTCTGGAAAAGCTGATGCCTCTCCAAAGATACCTTTATATTTTGAAGTCATCCTAAGTTTCAAGGGACGGATCTATTGCCGCCTCGAGGCAAAAACGGGATTCTTTTACCTTCTTTTCTTTCACCCTTAGCCCACTTTTTTGTCAGTTCTCTAGTCTTCAGCTAGAAAGCGCCAATAAAGCGGTATGTGGCAACTAAACCTAGTCCTCAAACCCCTTAGCAATCGCATACTGAAACTCACTCAACCCTTAACAACCGCTCTTGTATTCCCTTCCTCCCCCCAACCCCCATTGGTCCACTTACGATGTCCTTCATAAACTCCGTTTGCGCATGAGGTGAGGATCCCCATCCCCAAAACCCCCACCAAAACACACCCAACATCTCCATCTCACAATGGGTTGGTAAAACGTAAACATCCTGTATCCTGTGCTATTGACTTCCATGGCTAGGCATGTGAACGGCAACATTCCACAGAGCAAACGTATTTGAATATGCAAACAAAATACATGTGTATATTCACGGGCAAATTATTTCTCCAAAATGGGCATGTTTTCAATCACTGCCACATCCATACTTGTGACAACAGAATCGTGAGTAACTGCCATGTGCATGACACTTTCAGAACAGTACCTGCTTTATAACTTACTAAGTTGCACACACTCTCCCACTATTTGGCTATCAGAACTGTTCCTTTCCTAAATCTTTTTTCATGCCACATAACCCAGGTGTTCCTCTCCTAATTCCTTGTAACACTTCAGATCTGAAAATATACATTCATCACAAACCTTCATTCTTTCCACGGGCTAAAACATCTCAAAACAATTCCATCTGTCCTTTCACCTATCCTAATCTTTTTACTATTTCCAAGCATCTACACATTTCTAATCATTTCAGTTCTTCTTACTACACATACTACATACTGGGTTCAAGTCAGAAGCTTCAGCCTTTTCCTTTTCATTCCTTACCAAAATCTATACTTCAGTTCCAGAAGAGAAAGTTGGTTCAACATTCCCTTCATAAGTAATACCTCTGCTTCCATACAGAATCCATATCGCTTTCCCAACTTCGGTATCATCCATTACATTTACTCATAACCTGTATAAATCAACCTCTTCCCTTCATCCACATCCATTTAACGTTTTTATTGTCCCTCATAACCTTATTCTTACTCAAATTTCATCTGAAATTTCTGCATACACCTTCAAATTCTTTCACTGATTTCTGATGTTTTTCTTCACTATTTTCCAACCAGCAGCGTATTAATAACAACCATTCCACATTATATTCATGGTTCATTTTCTACACCTAAAAACTCTGCACTTACATAATTACCGTTCTCTGGCTTCTCCACATCACTCCAACAACAAATATATTAAATAGTCATGGAGACATTACACACCACTGTCAAAGTCCCACATAACTCAATCTCCCATCTACAAACTCTACACAGCTTCCTTTCTATTCTACAACCTTCACTGCACTACATCCCTTATATTCTTTACCATCTATTCTCAATTCCTCAATAATGCCTCTCGAAGTTTTTCTAGGTCCACGTATATCACTTACATATTTTTCTCTTTACAGTACTGTCAAACTTCCTTCCACATAAATGATTCACAAAAAAATTGATAAACAAACCCTCTTCCTTGTCTAGACCCACACTATCCTTTCGCTATCAATCATCCTTCCATGACCTGTTTTACTTTCTCTGACAGAACCCTACAATAGGGTTCCCATGGGAAGCTAAATAAAGTCATGTCCCAATATAATTCACAAGTCACCTCTGTCAACTTTACCTTCATACAAAGTAACAATTAATCCTATCATCCATTACTCTGGAACCTTTCCATCATCCAGAAATACCTTGAAAACCCTGGTTTGCTAAACAATCATTCAACCAACACCTTAATGGTATCTCACTCATTACCTCACTACTCCCAGCACTTTTCTGTTCAGCTAAAGTAGTATGCCTTAGTTTAACCAGACCACTGAGCTGATTAACAGCTCTCCTAGGGCTGGCCCGAAGGATTAGATTTATTTTACATAGCTAAGAACCAATTGGTTACCTAACCTTGAGACCTACAGCTATTGTGAATCCGAACCACATTATACCGAGTGAGTTTCTATCACCAGAAATAAATTCCTCTAATTCTTCATTGGCCGGTCGGAGATTCGAACTCACGGCCAGCAGAGTGCTAGGGGAGAACGGAACCCACTCGCCTAACGAGGAACTGTCCTGCACTTTTCAACTTATTAACTCCATCTACTGCTTTCACTTACAACTGCATCTCTCACTCACACACCCACTTGGTCATTAAGCTTTCTTTTTGTATTTAGTTCCCTGTAGATCAACTTATTCTCCCTAGAGTCCTTTCTTGGCTTCTCTCCGCACTTTCTAGTTCCTCGTTGGACGGGCCGATATCGTTCTCGGCTAGCACTTTGCTGGGCCTGCGTTCGATTCTCCGACCGACCAATGAAGAATTAGAACTATTCCTGGTGATAAATTCATTTCTCGGTACAACGTGGTTCGGATTCCCACAATAAGCTGTACGTCCCGTTGCTAGGTAACCAATTGGTTCTTAGCCACGTAAAATAAGTCTAATCCTTCGGGCCAGCCCTAGGAGAGCTGTTAATCAGCTCAGTGGTCTGGTTAAACTAAGGCGTACTTAACTTTTTCCATTCACTTTCTTCTTAACTAATGTATCCATCCTCTTGTCTGTGATCTTCTCTTTTGTTGTAACACTGAATCTCAAATAATCTTTCTCTTTCATTCATTAAACCTTCCTCCATCAGGGCACCAATGACTGTTTTTATTCCTGATGCCTACAATTATCCCACACATACTATCCTTGTTCCAGTGGCTCTACCAAAGAATTTTACATATTCCTTACATTCTCTTTCTGCATTTAGTTTCTTTAACTTTATCTCATTTTCTCATCCATTACCTCTTTATAGTCATTTATCTTTCTTCTCATCAAACTCACTTGTCTTAATTACATCTACAGTTCAAGTTTCACTTATTTTTCTCCAAACTAACCTTAATCTACCCTGAATTCTGGTTGAACTAAATTTCCATCATATATATTCTTCTTCTGACTATTATATTCTTCGACTTTACTTTTTTATCTACTAATTTATCTACTAACATAAAATCTACCAAATTATTTTCCAGATTATCTTTGCTTTTCCCAGTATACTTGTGAGAATCCTTCTTTGGAACCATGCTTCTTCAACATTCAATGGCCCTTTCCATTTTCCCGGAACCTTATTCTTACCAAAAATGCCATAACGTATTTCTGCACTTAAATCACTAACATCACAATCCTCTCAGATTCTCAAATCCAACCTGAAAGAAACTAAATATAACTTCGCTCCCATTCCTCCTGCCGTACTTAATCTTTGCCATACAATCCTCAAAACAACTATTTTCCCATATCTCAGTATTGCTGACATTACAAGCACTACCTCAACCAAAGCTCTTAGCTTTTCAGCAAACCCAGACACAGTGCTCTTCCTCCCCATCCCATTCTTACGCACAATGCCCTTTCATCTTTTTCTCCTTAAACAAATTACCAATTTAATCGGCACATTTTCCCTTATGGTGGCGCTATATTAGAATTCTGAGTCTCTGCAGGTCCCCTTGGGGGTGTTTGTTCATCATAGAAAATGGCTTGAACATGGATTCTTACTTAATAACATTAATATTCACTTTCTTCAAAATATTATTTTTCATCTTGAAAAACTTAATTCAGAGCTTACATAACACGAGCCGAAGCTTCAAATGGGTTAAATAATATTTACTTTCATTCTCCTCAAAATCTATTTCTGACCTCGAACAACTTAATTCAAAACTTCTATATGACTGACCTATGCTACTAATGTATGCACTGAATTACAAACGTGGCCTTGTATTATACAATATTTTTCATACAGCAACGCATATTCAATTGTTCTGATGCGCCATTATGATGTGATTCTAATGCGCAATTTCACCGATTTTTTTTATTCTATATGTCACAGTCATTACATGGAAAATCTGTACCTAGTCAAAACAGCGACATACATATTTCACGGGAAGTGGTCCATGTGTCCATACGGTTTATTTTGCTTTACATACACCAGTTTGCCAAGCTGTATCCACTAAAATGGATATTTTGCCCCCATGACGAAGTAAGACAATATTTGTAAATTATCAAAGTTATAAAGGTATACCACGATATGGTCCACGAATTACAAATTCATATCAATAATAACTCCTCAAAGAGTACGGGAGCTTTTTTGGAGCCCTATTCATTTTTCATTCTCTGACAGGTTATAAGTACAACTTTAACTCTATCGCAGGTCTCGCCTCTTATCTTTAAATACTCAAGTTGAGCCATGTTCCAGTCTCCAATCTTTCCGTGTTTACTTTGGATCTAAGTTACTCATTCTTTCTATATTGATTTAATTATGTCACAAGTCTTTCCTCTAATCTCATAAATCTCACATTCTTGGTTTCACTAAAATCCTACATTCTCCTTTTTCCTGCACAGTTCTCCCGCCACTTTCCCTTTACTCTAAACAGAACAGAGAGAGAGAGAGAGAGAGAGAGAGAGAGAGAGAGAGAGAGCTTTTTCTTATTCTTATAACTACTCTCACAACGTGCTCAATTTTGCCACGAGGTCCCAACGTCACCAGTTCATTTTGGTGTTACCAGAGTATAACAAGAGTCTGGTAAGAGATTTCTAGTTTGTACTCAGCATACAGCGGGCACCTACATACACAACCAGGTGTGAAACGGCAGACTAGATCTTACGGCGTTAAATTGCAACTATGGCATTCTTTATGTCAAGATTAGTAAGCATCACAATGTCAACTGTCAAGTACATAACACTCATATTGATGCTTACAACTTCGGGGAAATTTGTTGTTCCCACATCAAGCACATTAGTTTCAACTGCATCAGCATTAAAAATTTTTGTAAAATTTGGGAGGTGCTGTACGAGGGAATGAAAAATCAACGACGTTTTTGCACTTTTTGAGGAAATTAAAGCATTCTTGTACTATCTGAGGAAATATGGTTTGATTTTTTTTTTAATCTTAATGGTACATTGTTTAAGAATTAGTAATCTGATTTGCGTGTTCTTACTAACTTCTTTCTTCCTCAAATTTGAGAAATTCATAGCAGCCACAACGACACAGGTCAAACAACCTTAACCACAATGTGCCAGGCATCTCTGTACTGCCCAAGCCTAGCTACACATTCCTTTCTGGCCTGTTAAAACTTTTCAGTCTACACTTACACTTCCCACCAACCTACAATCCTCCATTCTTTCTTCATGACCAAACCATCTGAATTCACTGCTCTACCCTTCTTTCCATTTCTATGTATCTCAACATTTCTCACCCTCATTTCTTCCTGACACAGACTGTATACATTGAGGGTGTGTAGTGTAGAAGATAATTTGTTGTGAAACCAATCAAAGGATCTTGCCCGGAAAGCAAAGTCTGTGTTTGAATATGTAGATGAGAGACAGAAAGGTTCAGCGTAAAATCTGGGCATCAGATACTGGCATGTTAACACTCCCTGGATAGCGAATATTTTTTGTGTGGAATTCTATGAGATTTTCGAATAAGGCCAATTTATGCAACTGCATGTTTGTAGGGTATGAAATTCGGTCGTAAATGGAATGAGTAGTGGTGTTTGGTGATGGTGAAAAGGAAAAGATACTGTGGAGGATGGTGAAAGTTGGCAAATATAAGGTATGAAGATAAATAAAAACCAGTAACATGGAAAAATAAACAACAGTATGGATATTAAGAGAAGTAGGCGGCCGATTAACATGTGTACTTATATTAATGTAAGAGACAATGATAAGTCAAGAGATGAGGCAAACTACAGAATATATAAAGTAACGATGACCTCCTCAGTGTTTGAAAGAGGAGTGTCGAATAACGATAGACTTGAAAGGACACACGAGCCAACCCTCCTTTGTAGAAGTGAAGTGTAGATTTCTCATTCCCATTCAGGAATGAGGTGTAAGCTGTTGAGATAAGTTGTTTGCAAAGTATATGTGAGTCGATAGGACTGAAAGGTGGCACAAAAGTCCGCAAAGGTTAAAAGCTGGATTAATTTAGAGGACAAAGGCAAAACTGGGAGGTTCGCTGAGAGGAGAGGGAGACTGAAACTGCTGGCCAGACTGTATGGAAGTTACTGGCTTGGCTTGGTGGTGAAAAATACTGCATATGTATTTAATAATGTATACCTACGTGTTTATGAGCTTCATTTTAAAAAACGCTATTGCCCGATTTTTCATGTTTAATATAGAAATAAAAGTGATCTTGTAACCAATTAGGAAATAAACATCACTTTCAATAACAAAAGCAAAGACTGATATAATGCCGACATTAATGAGCCGAGCACACACACATACACACGGATCGACAATAACGACAAAATGGACAGATATAACAGACCCTTTAAAGCTCTTATCGAAAATCATTCCAAGCAATTTTGCCCAGAGAGAGAGAGAGAGAGAGAGAGAGCTACTACGTTGTATTGGAACGCAATGTGGAAAAGTCACCTTGTGAAATGGAAGCGAGTCCTGAACACATCACACCTTCAACAATACGACCGGTATGCTTCGCCAGTTTGGGATTAAGTGACTCTGAACAGGCCCTGGTTCAGCGAATTGATGAGGAGCAGAAGACTAAAACTTAAATTATAAAAAAAAAAGATATAAAACAGGGATGGTAGAATGTTTGCCTCCGCTCTGAATGGAAACAGTCAATTTTAAACTGCAATAATAAAAGCAGATGCACGTACTATCACCCGCTGCACTGCGTCATGACATAAATGTTGTCAATCAGTATTTCTGCAACCTCTAACATCAGCACGCCACCCTCTCTCTCTCTCTCTCTCTCTCTCTCATGATTCAACGGAGATTTGACTCCTTCCGTTCTAACCAAAACAAAGAGACCTCCGTTACACTGGTTACGACATAGAGGTCGACCGTCCGGAGGCGACGACGCACAGTTTGCTAAAACCGCACGCCAAAAAAACCGACGCCGTACCGGTTGACCCTCTTAAAGCCGACGCTGACCTTGAAATCACGCAGTTAAACTTTCAAGGTCAAGCAACACGCCATCGACGGCCGCAAGTCCTTTCTACTGATATCTACCGGTTGATAGTGTAGGGATGACGCTGCGCAGCCGGATTCTCCAGCTGAATGATAAGGGACGTTGCCAAACGCTGGAGAGAGAGAGAGAGAGAGAGAGAGAGAGATTCTCAAACTGAATGATTAGGGACGTTAACAAACGCACGCTAGAGAGAGAGAGAGAGAGAGAGAGACCCATCAATAGCAGGAGGAAATGAACCGTACAGACATGTACACCAGCGATTGCCACTGACATAATTAACATCTACGACTCATTTTCCGTCAGTAGGGACACAGCCGCCAAACATCGTGTTTTACATGAGGTGGAGAAAATAATAGACAATGATGAAAGTTAGTAGTATGACGTGAGCAGATTAGTTTACTGCTGAATTTTCAATTATTTTACCAAAGGCCCTCTTGCACTGGAATGAAAATACAAATTCTGTATAGACGAAGTAGTATGGAAAACAAAACGGAAAAGAAAAAGTCAAGCCGCCTAATTATACTGAAACAACATAAGTAACCGAGACAGAACATGAGAGAGAGAGAGAGAGAGAGAGAGCTCAAAAAGGACCCTTGAGCAGTCCGGCCACTCAAACCCAAAGGGAAGACTCCTCCTCCATGTGAGAGAAAGTAGGAGACGCATGGGGGAGAGAAGAGGACGAGGAGAAGAGGAGGTAGAAAGGAGGAGGCCGAAGAGAGGCGAAAAGGGTGTTCCTACCAGACTAATGGGCGGGGGGTTGGGGGGCTGGGAAGGGGTCCTTTTGTGCGGGAGGGGGGAAGGATGAGGCTCAACATGAGAGCGAGTGTACTTTGCGGGTGGGAGGGAATGTGACTGGGCAGCAGGCTTAGAGTACGTTGTGTTAGCAACTTTTTAGACTGGCTGCGTTTAGGGTTGATGTAGGTTTTGTAAGGAGGGAGGGAGGGAACTCATATAAGATGAACGGGGTTGGGGGAAAAATAAAAAGTTAGAAAATGTACAGAACTGCTGTATGACTACTGATGGATACTGAAAATCTATATAATCATTGGTGGATATAATTTAAAAACGTGAACCACTGTTTACAGACTTCGTGAATGAATGGATACAAAGGTGCATAAATTAACGCACGCATGAGAAACTGGAACGTCAATGGAAGCATAAAGGACTATACTAATTACAATAAATAAATCTAGGGAACCAGAGATGAAGTCGGATAAAGTAAATTGAAGAATACAAATTACAGGCTACCGGAGATATGACAAGAGAAATGGAGAATATTATATCAAATGCAGAACTTGCGGGATAAGAGCCTGTAATCTCACCACATTTTCCAATAAATTAAACATACTGATTTCTGTATTGATTAGAAGTTCCATTACTGTTAGTACATGACTTTTAAAATAAGCCTATGCGCGTTCTTTCCGAAACATAAAAGGCAATAATTAGTAGCTCAAGATGAGCGTCGCTTTTACTTTTGAATTCTGTACTAATTTACACTTTCCCAGATTCCTATAATTATCTACATTTCTAAAGGAATATATCCCCGTAGGAGGGCAGTGCCGTCGGTGAACTTCTGCGGTGCACTGTAGGCATTACCTAATGTTCTCTGCAGCGTCCCTTTGGCCCCTAGCTGCAACCCCTTTCATTCCTTTTACTGCACCTCCGTTAATACTCTTTCTTCCATCTTATTTTCTACTCTCTACTAACAACTGATTCACAGTGCAAATCGCGGTTTTCTTCCTGTTACACCTTTTTACTCTCGATTTCTGTTTCAGCGCTGGATGACCTCATGGGTCCCAGCGCTTGGCCTTTGGCCTAAATTCTGTTCTCTGTTCTAAATAATTTATCGATTTTGTCGGGTTTGCGACCCAAAAGCTGTCCTTCCAATGCTTTTCGTCAATTACAACGGGCCTGGGCTTTCATACGTATCAAGCTGATCATATATTAGTCTCTGTGTTATTAAACTTAAGCAAAAATACACGTACAAAAAACACCTCACACTATAAAATTCTCCTTTACATAAATTTCACACACAAAAAATCCTAACACTGCGCATCAAAACGAACTTGGGAAAATAAGGTAACTATGAATCACTAAATCAAATAACCCAAAGAAGGAAAAATCATCATATGTTATTCGAGATGTCTGAGGTAATACAAAGAATCATCGGTTACCCGAGGAATCTACGGTATCTTAAAAGTTCACAAACCAAACGAGAACTCTCAAGTTTCATCAAGAATCGTCAGTCAGTAGAACAACTTGAAGCATTACCAATAGCCGGCCAATTTGCAAATCTAGGGTAACAATGATAAAATGACTAGCAATTTCAAAAACTATTTTATTACGTTCTTGGTTAACAGTAACACTAATAATAAAGCTGAATTTGCTACAACAACAACACAGATGATTTTGACATAAGGGAACATAAAAAAAAAAACGTTCATGCAACCGACAACACACCACCAACAACAATATAGAAACAAATTCGTGCCTTGTTTGACAAAAATGGCCTTTTTTTTTTGTTTTTGCTCTAAGAGTTTCACTCCATTTCTTTTAAACCATTATGGTCCCCTGTCTATCCTTCTACTTTATTTATTTTCAATTCAGTCTGTCTGTCTCGTAATCAGTGATTCTTTTCAAGACATGACGGTTTCAGGCAAAATGCCAGGCTCAATTAAAAAAAAAAAAGATTATAACGAATATTAGCAAAGGACAAATGAAACATAAAAGAAGTAGCAACAAGGAAATTATACATTCCACACCCGTTGGTATTTACATAATTTATAAGAAATATAGTTATAAATACACTTATTGAATTAAAAAATATATGCCCAACTAAGCTTTCGCGACTATGGAAATAAACGGGATGGTGCAAAATACAACGATAAACCATTCAGGGGAACGACATCATCAGTGAGTAGTATGGTATTCACAGTACCAGAAACTCGAAGGAAGGTTTGCCTTCTAGCAATTTTTCGAGAGAGAGAGAGAGAGAGAGAGAGAGAGAGTCCTAAAGGATAATAATATGAGCTGCGTAATTCAGCTTTTTAAAACCTCTGCCCTACATATCACCAGCGGAAAGAAAAAACTTTCAGCCCTAATCTATTGATGGGCAAACACTACAAATACCAACATTTGGATTTACAAGTTCGAAAACCCACACAACTCCAGATCTTCACTGTAACATGAATACATTGTCCCACAAGGGATTTACGGTTGACGAGACCCTCTCGAAGGAATATATTACGGATGGATGATGGAAAACGAGGCAACGTGAGCAGGGGAAGATTTTCGTTATGGGCCACGGAGGATATGGAAGGGGTGGCGGGAGGGCCACCAAGGTGTTCACGTGGGGTTACACTTTCGCAATGTTATGGTGTGCGTCCCATGGAGGCGAGGTTCAGCAGGGTTCTGGGAGGGTGGCCAGCGTGTTTGGAGAGAACGAAGCCAAGGGAAGAGGGGATGGAGTAAGAGAGGGAGGATATAATAAATTTCCTACCACCTAAAAATTACCCTTTCCCTTACTTGATGGCCAAGCCGGCATCCCAAAGTATTGAGATTAAAAGCGCAATAATCTCATCAATAATCGTGAGTAAGAAATGTTTCGACTGATAAAGAGGACGACGGAAAACATTACAACTTGGGCAATGTTGTGACGATGGAATCGTGGAGGAAGGGGGGGACGCCACGACGGTGAGGAAAAAGGGTGGAGGAGCAGTGAGGAAAAACACCCAACCCGATTCTTGATGGCGGGACTTCGGTTGCCAGTTGATGCTTTCTCTTTCTCACTTTTCGATTAAATAACTTCCGAACTACTTCGGAATATTTTTCTCAACACATACCCAACTTATGTCTCATATGAATCCACTAATACAATTATAGCAAAACAGGATAATAAAGCCATTACTCAATCGACTTGCGGCAAAGATTTCTTTGTTTTGGTTCGTCAGGTGGGAGGGGTGAGGAACGGAACAGCAGCGGACCAGGAAAAGCGTCAGCGCAGCAGACACGCCGGCAAAACACAACTGTTTTAGTCATAACAAACAACTGATCATGTCAGATAACACAATTATAGATAATGAGTCATAAGACTACGATTTGTTGAAACTGCAGCATTTGTACAAACGAAAAATTCAAGCTATTATTAACTTGGTAATGTGAGTTGCCAATTACCAACAGCCATGAACACTTACACAACCACACACATGTAAGTATATATATATATATATGCATGTAAGGTTGAAATTTATACGTTTGTATGTGAATCAAAATACTGCATCTAAGAATTCGGTGCATAAATCCTTGTGAAAAACGGGACACCAAAGATACACAAATGTCATAATATTACATGCTCTCAAACAGTTGCGTGGGTGTTAACGCTCCTTCTCTCATCCAAGTCATAACAGTAAATTCTCTTTTTCTCTGAATTTTTCCCCACTGCGAAACAACTTCCTCAAAATCGTCCAATCCCATTCAAGAACTTGTTTTTCTAGATGTTGCAACGTGGCATTTTCAGCATTTTGGTATGGTTCTCTTTTGTCCTCGCTGCCAGACCTCTATAGCAAATTCAGTTAAGATCGAAGCGAAGAGAAAGCAACACAGTTGTGACAATGCTTACAAGAACTCTTAATTTTACGGTATGCATCTGGGCAAGAAGGCAAGCGCACCTTAAAATGTCACATTTTGCCGAAGTCTCACGACCTGTATTTGTTTGGTTCTTCTTCTCCATAGTTTGTGTTGCTTTATTCACTCCATTAAATCTGTTTGCACATGAATCATTCAACTGATTCCGAACAGAGAAGGGGTATTCGTATGGCTACAAGATTAACCACTGCCGATACCAACCAATCATGCATATGAGTATGAATTAAGACCCTTTTGTTGCGTGTAAACCTTGGTTTACTGTATACTCATCATATGATGATGACAGTAAAGCTTCAGGATCTTAAGGCTATCTTTAAAAAATATATCAAATTCTACACGCAAGAAAAGGATCTTATTTTATCCTCACCTTTAGAAAACATGACTGACTATTCTTCACAGTCTTCAGTCACGCTTATTTTATGATAGTAATGATAAAAGCAAATAGTATCATGAGGGGAAGCTGTAGATGAATGAATGAGAGAGAGAATGACGTAGAAAAATGTTCATGTTGCAAATTCCAATAACAGACTGGACAGTGAAAACCCACGGGGAAGGCGATGATGTGAAAATACACACTGCAGCAATTTTTTGTTGTGTAATATGCAACGCGGCCTCTCGTCGAGCCTAAACAATTGACAACTACCGGGGGAAAAGTATAAGAGTTTGGCAACATTCGACCATTAGCTGGGAGATTTTTTAATTAACCCCATCTACAATAAAGCAAACAAAAACAATGACAAACGAAAAACAATACCTCGTAAACATCATGTGCAATGGCTTACACTCTTATCATAATCAATCATTTTCTGGGGAAGGTACAGAGAGAGTTCATAAAGTAATTTCTACTGTTTCTCTTATGTTTCATTTACACTGCTTCTTGTCTTCTTCCACATGAGCATCATCTCGCTCATACATACATGTAAACATAAAAAAAAAAACGGTAAACAAAATTCCCAAAACCAGTTTCTGCGCGTGAAATCTCTACGATTAAAGTTTAAAAATGACGAGTATCTTATCAAAATGTCTTTGTGTCTCGTTAGAAAATTATAATCCAGAAGTACTGGAAAGCTTCATTATAAAAAATATTGGCTTAATGCAAACTTTACGGATAAAGAGGGAGGATGGGAGAATTAAGGAAATGGAAAGGGGCTGGGAGAAGGGTATAAAAGACCTGAAGAAATGTTTCCGACCCCTTAAGGTTAACTGCCTCGTAAAACAGCTCACAGGAGATGGTAAAAAAATAATCCAGAAATTTTGGCCAAGGTTCAAAATACCGAAAAGCAAACACAATCTGAGTCCACAGAAGCTCGTGACCTTAGTATATAAGGCAGGGACTGTTAAACAGATCTGATTCTTTTAACTAAGTAAATTTAGAAATGGGTAACTGAAGGCATTTGGTTGTTGGTCAGTTTAGATTTCTTTATACTTATATCCCACAAATTCCTGGTTCACGTCTCAGTATTCCAAGGGAACCCAGGAGATCTTATTTCCCAAGGCTGATGAACTTCTTGGCTGTCACTGAGCATCACATCCTGCTCCAAGCCGGTTCTGTCAAGCCTCCAGGTGGGCGGATCGCGGCTGATTATGAAACAAAAAATTCTTCAGCTTTTGCCGGCGTGGATTTTAGCTCAGAGAAATCTAACCGGAGTATAGAAAACTAAGTAATTATAACTAATTGTATAAAATGCACGGCAATACGTAGAAAAACAAGTTGCTGAACTTACGGCACCCTTTCATCTGGATGTGCAAGCAAATTCAAATTAAGCGACTATTTTGAGGAGTCGAAAGAAGGCAAGCGACCCCGTTCCAAACATTTCAGCTACACTATTTCTTTTCGCTACCTTACTTTTAGAACATACCAGTTGCTGATTCGATTCTATTCCCCTTCAAAGTGTCCCTTTCATGATGACAAAAAATGTATATCGAAAAATTTCGCTAAGTCTAAAGGGCAACTCGAACAACACAAACGTACGTCAAAAAAAGTGTCTCGCATTCACCTTTAAAACAATAAGAAATACACTGACCACATTGAAAATCAAATGGAAATGCAATACATGATAATGAACAAAATACCGTTTTCTTTCTACAGGACCGAGAGGAGCCATGATAAGTCCTCAAGGATTATGTAATTGAAAATGTCTAGACTCCGAACATCACGAGGCTTAAAAAGGATATCGCGGGGCAAAGCATCCTCCACAACAACTGGCGACTTGAGTCACTTGGGTGGGTAGGTCAGGAACATTTCATCAGGGGTAGAGGTACCCAAGTTAAATACCCTTAATGGTATGCGGCCCCGCCCGATCACAGTTACATAATACTCTCTTAATTTTTAGGAGTGTTATGTTTGCGCGCGAGTGCGTGCACACACACACACACATATACTGTATATATGAGTATAAATATATAAATGTATACGTATGTATAATTACGCACACACACAATATATATATATATATATATATATATATATATATAAACTACACACATACCATGACACCTTTTCTCTTAAGGGAATATGGTTCCAGAGGTTGACGTCCTTCCGATTCTCGGAACCTCAGGATGAGGCTGCTAGCCACATGCCCAGATCTAATATGGAATGGACACACTACAGTTTACCACTTATCAATTGCACAGTTCACTAATTATGGCAAAGACAACAATCATACTACAGGTTTTAATGGAACACCTATAACGCTTCACGCTTCATCCTCTCAAGGCAATAGGAACTCTGTTACCCTTGCTAGTGAGGTAAGCATTATAGCCTCTAGATTTATGAGTCATATATATATATATATATATATATATATATATATATATATATATATATATATATATATGTATATGTATATGTATATATATATATATATATATATATATATATATATATATATATATATATATATCTCAATATATATATTATTCAACACGAAGGAACATTACTTGCTTGAGGATATCACAAAATCCACGTAAGAAGGTGATTGAAAACCGGGACTCTGAACAAGTGCTTTCGTAGCTTATTCTACATTTTCAAGTTCACAGGATTTTGTGATATTATATATAATATATATATATACATATAAATATATAAATATAGATATATATATATACATGAATGTCTTTAAATATACAGTATATAATATATAATATAAAACACTATTTAAACGTTCCCATTTAATTATTGGTTTGAGAGAAAATACAAGACAATAATCACCGCAACATTCATCCTTTCACTGCTATACTGGCGTTTCTTATAACTTCATGTTTGCAACTCCCCGTTTGGCGAACTGGCGGTCGCACAACATTGTCAAACAAATAGAAGAGATAGAAGAAGAGAGTCAACCTTGAGAAGCTAAAAAATACCGAAGGTCAAGAACTTCCGGGAAAACGAAGTTTGCCAGAAAACTAATCTAAGATTAGCAACAAAAGGGGAAATTCCCCCTCTCAACATTACCAAAGGAAAGTTTTCCACCTCTATCTCCCTCTCTTCAAGCTTTTAAAGAAATTTTCTAACTTAGAACACTTTCTCCAAAGGCGCAAAGTCATGAAATACTACCATTTTTCTTTAAAAGCGAAATTATACCATGTTAATTAGTGATAAATTCCTTGTGAAAAGAAAAGTTGATACTAAACAAATACCTCTCTCCATACAATAGGATCCTTGTCCAAGAAGGCAGTTTGTGTTCATAAGCAATTATACCAATACTTCCATATGTATGTTCACTTATCTTATGATGTACCTTTTCAAATATTACTTCAAAATGTACAAATGAGAACTTTCGAGAGCCCGCTCGCCAAACGGGCTCTAATGAGATCTATTTTGCATTTGTATACAAGATTATAACCGAGGCATTACTGGATTAATTTTTTTTCTTTAATGACATCTCTCGTTACAAGACAAACGACAGTACACATAGCAAGGAAGATCAGTGGTCCTAAAACTTTTTTATATACGCATTGGTAAATGTTTACATATCAATATTATTTTTAATATTAACCACAAATTAATTATTACACACAAATCCACACACATTACATACACACACACACACACACACACACACACACACACATATATATATATATATATATATATATATATATATATATATATGCATACTATCCTCTAAAGGAGATGTTTGCTAGTCCATCTCTACCTTTCTCGACTCATGCTGATGCTCATAACCAGTCACAAGTGGGTTGACTAGTAGGCAGCAGGCAAGGATCGAATCATGGAACCTCGATTTATATATACAGTATGTGTATATATATGTGTATATATATGTGTATATATATATATATATATATATATATATATATATATATATATTATATATATAAATTCTATGATTATTGTAAAAGCTCAAAATGCTTGCCACCTTTTTAGTATTGCGCCTTAAATTTGTTTAAGTGCATACTGAAGCTTTCCTATATAATTCTTTATTTAAGGCCATGTACTGATGTCAATTATTTACGACTTTCATTTATTTACTGCTTGCAGTTACAAAATTTCATGTGCTCAAACGACCATTAACAATAAGTTTGATCTCTTAAAAGTATTACGTGACAAGACATCCTACTTATTGGACTACGGTACTTTCGTGATTTTTACATTTTCGAAAAATGTCACGACAACGAAATCATAAACTATTAATAGAAATATTATCTATTGATCATGACTCAACTTTCTGTTCGACTCTTTTCCCCAAACTCTCCTTCTTTCTCGTCCTTCTCACACGGAAGACTAATACGGGGTACAATGAAGGAACGTTAGGCCCGAGTATCTTTTAACTCCAGACAACTTTGCTTTACGTTACCCAACAGGCTTTTGTTCTTCTCTGACAGAATTCAGAGTACGAGCGCGAATACAGAACATCGCTCTGAGAAAAGTTTCTTGAAATTCTTCCTCTCTCAGTTGAGGAACATAAAAACTTTCGTTTGTGAATATGAAATGCAAGATACAAATTACAGCTTATACTTAAAGAAGCCTGTTACTTATATATATATATATATATATATATATATATATATATATATATATACATATATATATATATATATATATATATATATATATATATATATATTGTTACGTGGTTGGTTGCTAATTAGTTATTACTTACTTGATTGGATTTATATCGCCTTGCTTTACCTAAGACCCACATAATTCTATCAATTAAGGCTAAAATTAAACTCTAAAGGACAGATTCTGAGTAGATCAGGTCGCCAGCTGACTAGTTTAACAAAGAATAGAGGTTTATTTCATAACCACAAGAATTAATTTAGCAAACTTACTGAAAAACTAGTTTGAAGAAAAAATAAAATAAAATTAAATGGATTATTTACAGGAGCTAACAGCAGCTCAAAATATTAATCCTGATCAAGACAAAATACCTCAATGCTACACAGAAATGAACGCAACAGATTTATGTGCCTCTTTCAAACGTTTCATAAGGCAGCTGACTGCAATGAAAGTCGAACTGAGGCTTCTTGGCACTGATGACGTGGATTCTCCTCCAAGAAAGAGGATTTGTTCAGGCCTAAGGTGTACACACTCTGGAAGAGACATATCAGATAACAATCTTGCATCTATGAGTAAACTCTCACCAGATTTAAAGGATGAATCTTATATCAACAATAATATTTTTAACACCATAGAGGATAAATTACTTGATTTAACACACAACAATAATTGTACTGAATATATGACTTCACAATAATGGGATATGTTTTTACTAATTTCTTAGTCAGTGACTGTTTAAGAGAGAAAATTTGAACAAGGAAAATTACAGTTTGTTGAAAAAGGTGGGGAGCAGGGGGAGAGCTCAGAGAGAGACTGGTATAGCTTAAGTTTTATCCAGACCACTGATCTGATTAACAGCTCTCCTAAGCTGGGCACAAGGGAGCTTATTTTATGGCAAGAACCAATTGGTTAGTTAGCAACTACCTAGATTTGTGGAATCACTCACAACAATAATTGTAAATGAATTTCTATCACCATAAATGGATCTCTAACTCTTCATCAGTGACTGAACAAAGGAAAATCATTGAACATCGGAAAATTAAGTAGACAAGAAAAGGTGGGGGCCAACAAAGGGCTCAGAGAGAGAGGGCTTGTACACATGACCCCTAGTATGTCTGCTGAGAAAGACTCTTGTTGCTGGGTCGCTTCTCGCTGCTTGCTTCAAACTCCTCCTACCCAGGGTCTGACCTGATATGACAATAGACTCACCAGTACAAAGGTCGAAGAAGATTAAGCTGTTGGAACAGTACCTCTAAGAGCTGTCCTAACCAAAACCTATCCCTGATTTATAGCTCTCTAAGCTAAAATTCTCGCCTGTCGGCTGGGAGTGTACTTATTTTGAAAACAACCCTGGCTTTCCCTCCTAACTTTTTCTAAGGCAGGCAGTCCACATGGTCTGCCCCTTTACTTTAATAGTTTAATTTATTATTCTACTAAGAAGCATGGAAGGGGAGGTCGAACGGCGAATATTGATATATATATATATATATATATATATATATATATATATATATATATATATATATATATATGTATATATATATATATATACAGTATATATATATATATATATATATATATATATATATATATATATATATATATATATATATATATAATGAATGTCTTTTTCCTGTAATACTACAGTGTAATATGAGAAAATAAGAAGGCCCATAAAACACTATTTAAACGTTGAAACCATATATTTAGGCACTTGTTTCTGTGCCCTTCTTCACTAGAGAATATGGACAGGTGGAAAGTTACAATGGTATATACACAAAAACATGAAGGTGTGGCCTTAGGCCTCCGATGTTAAGGAGGTGGCGTTTCTTAAGAAGGAGAGATTACCAAATTCCCTAGTGGTTTTTGGCCTCATTAGCTCCGTTTAGCGATGGATCTGGCGGTCGTTTCTTGGGTCATCTTCTTCAAAAGGGTCTGGAGGATTAAGGTGTCAATGGCGTCGATTTCCAATGTCCTCCTGACAGGTTCATTGTTGGTTTTGATTGATGATAGCAGATTCCAGCATCTTTCTTTTGTACGGACAGCTACTCTTGAAGCCAACTCCAAGCCCTCCCAGTTCTGTTAGACAAGGAGACATACATCAATAAAGTTCAAGAACTTCTAAACGATGCGGAGACCTGCGACAAATTATTGAAGATCCACAGCAAATATTGCTGCTCATAGTTTAACCGTCAGTTAGAACAATAGGGGCAATAAAAAGACATAGAATTACTAGAGACATTCAAGGTAATCAACCCCCTCTCCCTATTTTTATGGTCTCCAAAAAACATAAAAGATGGGATTCCTTTACGCCCCATAATAATATCAAGCTGGGGCTCTTTCATGTACAAATTATCAAAATGGCTCTAGGACTTGTTATCACCCTTTCTAAGAACCTTCTCATCCTCCCGTCAAACATGCAGAAGATTTCATACAAAAATTTAATAGTTTAAACATCCCCTCAAAACATCAAACTGCTCAGTCTAGACGTCGATTCATTATTTACTAAAGTCCCGATTGCCGACGTTGTTTTTTCTTAAGAGGAAGTTACAACCATATGAAGACCATTTTCCTCTTGGCATAGATAAAACTTTAAAACTTATCAACCTCTGTGTAACTAACAACGTGTTTTTCTTTCAATGGTAATTTTTACAAACAAAAATTTGGCTGTAGCAGAGTCCTATACCCCCTTCTAGCAAACTTGTATGGAATATTTCATGAAACAGAACTTTTGTCGAAACTATCAAACCCCATAACATGATCTGGCTTAGATTTGCAGATGATATCTTTACTTTCTGGGACAATAGCTGGGGGGACTTTAAGGAATTTTTAATAGGCTAAATTCGCTGGTTCCGAATAAAATTTAAAACAGAATTAGAAATAGGACGAAAAAACTGCCGTTCCTAGATGTACTGATCATAAGAAAACAGAATAGGTATGCATTTACAGTATATAAAAAACCCACCTTCGCTGTCTCCTACATTTCATTTCTTAAGCTACCAAAACGTCTCCGTAAAATCATGGTAGGGTGCAACCTATTCCTCAGAGGACTTAGGATATGTTCAAAATGAGTACCTGGATCAAGAATTTAACACACGATCCGCCAACACCTAAAAAAACTGCTCTATCCACCACACATTATCGAGAGGGCTATTAATAAAGCAAATAAAATATACTACAGAGTGGTCCCACTCACAACAGACAAATAGATTTCAACAACAAAATAAAGCTTCCATACGATGAAAACATCCAAAAGGCCACCGAGCAACTCAGTTCTGATAATCCTTTCATTTTTTCCATTATCCCAAATCCATCGGGAGTTCGCTCGTTAACGTATGCTTAAATAACAAAGGGAAAAGCCGGGTTTACAGATAATGTGTAGTAATTGTCAGACATTTTATGCAGGCGAGACAGGTAGATCGCTCTCGCAAAGAATAACAGAAATAACACAAAAGATCAGTACGTTACGCTTGGAGAGTTCAAATTTTCCTACATATTAGAAATACAGGGCATGTCATTAACTGGGTGGGGCGGAGTTGGTTTCAAGAGTAGCTGTCCGTACAAAAGATGAAAGATGCTGAATCTGCTATCATCAATCAAACCAACAATGAACCTGTCAGGAGGACATTGGAAATCGGACGCCATTGACACCTTAATCCTCGGACCCTTTTTGAAGAAGATGACCCAAAAAACGCGACCGCCAGATCCATCGCCAATGGGATGCTAATGAGGCCAAAAACCACTAGGAATTTGGTCAATCTCACTCCTTCTTAAAAACGCCACCTCCTTAACATCGGATGCATAAGGCCACACCTTCATGTTTTTGTAGATATACCATTGTAACTTTCCACCTGTCCATATTCTACCAGTGAACAGGGCACAGAACAAGTGCCCAGAAATATATGGTTTCAACGTTTAAATAGTGTTTATGGACAGCCTTCTTATTTTTCATATATATAATATATATATAATAATATATATATATATATATATATATATATATATATATATATATATATATATATAATAATATATATATATAAATATATATATATATATATATATATATATATATATTATATATATATATATATTCAACATGCATATCTCCACATTTGTATTAGTGGAAGAAATCGAAATGACCATATAACAACTTTAAAAACTGAGAATAGCATAAATATAATCTACGGAACGTTTGCAACTGAAGATTATTTGTATTCATCTAGGAACTGAGGAACATATTCTAGCTTTGGAGCGATTAAATGCAAAATACGTTTCTGCATTTTCCTATAACCTTTTCTCCTTAATAAGAAGATTCTGTTGTGACATTT
>NC_089743.1:77899970-77902470 GCF_040412425.1 Macrobrachium rosenbergii
GACAATTTGAAAGTCCCGAGTTCCTACATAGGCACATTGTGTAGGCGACCACCAAGGCTTTGGTTCCAGCTATTTTCATATCGCTGGATTTATCCTCTCTCTCTCTCTCTCTCACGCTTCATCAATATGTAAAGCTAGGAAGTATTTCGGAATCTAAATTTCTGCTCTCCAGTTGAGAGAATAGTAAATTCTGACTAGGAATCTTTAATTCCAGGCCATGTGACCCCGTCCCTAACCGTCCGCCATCTTTAATTTTGAGTTCCATTACAAATCTCACTGTTAAAACTGATGCACGCATAGTGCTCATATATAAATCCCTTTCTTTCGCTCGCTAAATTTTATCCATACGTCCATGCACCTCACTGCATTTTTGAGAGAAAAAAATTTTTTAATTCTTTAACTCAGTCAGATATTAATCCACAAGCCTGCAGTATCCCTGTAAATTTATACCTTGAAGATTTTCGTAAATTTATACCTTGAAGATTTTCAATCTCATTCATTACTGCAGGGAAGCCTCCGAGCATGGGAAAAGGGGTTGCCCAGGTAAATGCCAGACAAGCGGTCAAGAGTTTCCCCACCCGCCTCAATCATTGATGGCAGATGTCATGAGACCAGAAGTAAACATTAGAGTACTATTATTAGTCACATGCGAGCTAAGGTTTGTTTTGATAACAGAGAATAACAGTTTCTTTCCTTCCCCATGCATAACCTTTCAGCAGTCCGGACTGCCCGTACATGATAAGTTTAAGCATTTCTGTCTTATCCTTGTGCGTCAGAATTTTAATATTCGATAGGATCAATGTACTGTTCTCATCAAGCCACAATTAAATTATTTCAACAGTGCAAGGAAAATTCCTTTACACACCATAAGTGTATAACCCTGTAAGCCTTTTTATTAGTTCTACAGCATCTCTCTGGAAATCAAAATATACATAAAGGCTTACGTTAGCTTGGGCTAATTTTCGTTCATAGTGAACAGCTGACTCTCAGTCTTATTCAGATATATTAATTTTCATTCAATACGAACGGCTGAGTCTCTATTGAGTCTCTTCAGACATACTGAACCTGTTCACTCAAACAGCCCTGAGTCTTTTAGACATATTGAAACTGTTTCATCACGAACTTTGAGTCGTATTCAGACACCCTAAATCTGTTCATTTCAAGCAATATTGAGTCTCTTCAGACATATTGAACCTGTTCACTTGAACAGCCCTGAGTCTTTTAGACATATTGAAACTGTTTCATCATGAATTTTGAGTTGTATTCAGACACCCTGAATCTGTTCATTTCGAACAATATTGAGTCTCTTCAGACATACTGAACCTCTTCACTCGAAAAACCAGTTCATTACAAAAAAAATTGAGTCTTTCGAGACACCCTGAGTCTTTTGAGACACTGTGAAATTTGAGTCTTTTCAGACATATTGGTTATCTAAGGGGTCACACCCATATAAGCGATATCTCAAGATGTCTACGACATCCAGAGCCCAGCAAAATGAGGACTTTAAGTTCTACATGTCCGCTGGAAAGGACATGGGACTGTCAGGACTAGCCCTGAAGGACTGGGTCCAAGAGAGAGTAGACGACGCCAAGGCGGAAAGAGAGGCAGAGAGAATAGCCCAAGAGAAACGAGAAGAGGTAGAAAGGCAGGAGAAGGAGAAAGAAAGGCAGGAGAAAGAAAAAATAGCCCTAGAGAAATGAGAAGAGGCAGAACAGCAGGAGAAGGAGAAAGAAAGAGAAGAGAGGGAGAAAGAGAGATCTCATCAGCTTGCAATGGCAGCCCAAGGCATGCGCAATACACCAATATACACCAATGCCCGCTCTACATTCAATCCTCAGCACTGTAGGATCCCTCATAAGAAAAGAGGACAAAGCTGAGCCTGAAGCCTGGCTCGACCATATTGAAAAGGTCCTGATGACCTATCAGCCCGCTACTGAGGAAGTGTCACCGAACCTGGGACGGCACCTTGAAGGGAAGGGTGTTACTGCATTCAATGCTCTCCCACCTGAGGATCAAGGAAATTTCACCCCTGTCCGCCAAGCCATCATAAAGGCTTTTGAGATAACTCCCGACTGCTGGAGGAAAAGGTGGAGAAATATGCCCAAAGATTCAGGCCAAACCTGGTTTGAGTGGATTTTTTAAAAGACTCAAGCCTTAAAATGATAGCTAGAATCTCTCAAAGCCATGAGTGCAGAGGATATCCTCCCACTCTTCCAGCTCAAGGACTTTTTACATTATGCCCTGCCAGCCCTTGCCACCCATGCATGTGACAAGATGCCTAAGACAGTGGTCCAGTACTGTCGTTGGGCTGACATTTGGGAAATGCATCATCCCCATCTTAGTTCCCATGGACGAAAATTATATCCCTCCTCGCCTGCCTCAACCAACTCCCAGCAACCTCCCCAGAATGGTCACCCCCATAAGAAACCCGTGTGTGGGTACTGTAAAAGAACAGGGCACCCCACTGAACAGTGTCATTTGAAGGCTGAGAATCAGCCAG
>NC_089743.1:77917470-78047470 GCF_040412425.1 Macrobrachium rosenbergii
AAGAAAACTTTCCTCCACTCGACATTCCCATCGTAAAAGTAAAATAAAATAAAAATAAAATACCACTTTGAAATGCTTACGCCACCAAGGACTGCATGTTCGCTGATGGGCCCCAGCAACCGGCCATTACCTAAGAAAAATAAAAGAAAAACTTATATTTTCAAATAAAGGAAAACAACATTAGACACGTGAAAATTTAGAAAAAAGCTTCAAATACTCAGCTACTGGCATATAACACTAATATTTCAAAATATAAAATAATGTCAAAATGATGGAAATACGAGGAAAATAATTTAAGAAACTTATAAACATAGAACTTCGAAATTAACAATCAATTCTGGCGTATAAAATACCTTCACCACTGAGTTACGAAACCTCTTCTTCAAAGACTAATTGGGTTTCTCCGTCTCTTTTACTTCCCTTTAAAACAAAACACTTTTAAAAATAAAGCACGCACTATTCGCAAGGACGAGTATAGAGGACCAAGCGCTTTTCCGTACGTATATATTTGATTCGCGTGAAATCACCAAAGATCATAAGGGAAAAATTGCAAAATCATTTGAAGACGAATAAGCAACGATGATTTTACGATTATATCTAACATAACCCAACCTACGGAAAATCGTCTCATCTGGGTGTGTGTGTGTGTGTGTGTGTGTGTGTGTGTGTGTGTGTGTGTGTGTAGTAATGTTAATTACACGGATACATGACCTGATCTAACCTATGACGCCGGGTTGCATTTTCCCGAGATGTAACCGAGTATTGCACCAGTCTGGGACCTTTCCTGAAAAAAGCGGGACGCCTTATCTTAAAAACTAAGTATAGAATTTTCTTGAAAATAATCTCATTACGTTTCACACACCAAAATTACTGGAGATACCTAACTAAGCTAAGCTAAACTAACCTAATCCAACCCGGGGGCATGGCAAAAAAAAAAAAAAAAAAAAACGGGGTCTGGTGCAATACTAGTATACATCTCGGGTCCAACCTTGGATACATTTAGCGTCGATATGTGTAAGCATACACGCAAGATGATCATCTCCTGGCCACGAGAGAGAGAGAGAGAGAGAGAGAGAGGTCCTATCACCTTGATGTCCTGGAACTTTGTGAGCGTGTTCGATTGTGATCTGCGATACCTGAACAGTACATCAAGGACGGCTTATAAACCCTTTTCCTATCGTAGATATCTAAATTTGGTGAAATCTGACGTTGTTTTAGAGTAAATGCATATATTGAAAGTTACTCTTATTCTGTTTAAGAAAAGAACTAAATAGTTACCTCATATAAATAAAAGGATTTTTGGGTCCGGAAATCACAGAAGAAAGTGGGAACTGGCATACAATTTTACACACACACAAATGGATATATATATATATATATATATATATATATATATATATATATATATATATATATATATATATATAGATAGATAGATAGATAGATAGATAGATAGATAGATATAAATAGATAATTTATGTATATGTAATACATATATACATACATACAGAGAGAGAGAGAGAGAGAGAGAGAGAGAGAGAGAGAGAGAGAGAGAGAGTATGTACTGATACCAAGTGAATAGAAGGTAAAATTTCCACATAAGCATTTTCACTTCGCACTCCTCAAATCTATCTAATCCTGGTAAGGAAATCTCTTACGAGACGTTAAAATTTCTACAGGGGGTTCCTTCCCGAGTGTCTCCTTTGTTACCACAGGCTACGTCGTACTTACGTAAGGTTTCCTCTCGCTGCCGGCGGGAGCTTCAGTCAATATCATGAAATTTTTGGGTACGTCAAGACGACAAGAGCAGCGGACTGGATTCTGATACGAAGATCATACACAGTGCTCGTTGTCGGAGAAACCTTTGCTTATTACTTGTATGCTTGTTACGGCTATCCTCGTTAATACACAAAATTGTCCCTTTCTATTCTCATATACAATTCTACAATCTATCTGTGTATCAATATGTATATGTATGTGTGTATATATATACATTAAAACATAATTTATACATATGTTTATAATGTATACATGTATATATACACATGTATACATTATAAACATATGTATACATGTATATATATACATACTGTGTATATATATATATATCAATAAAAATGGGTGTTGGTTTGGGGTTTATTAAAAAACTGCATTAAAAATATGAAACTCGGTATATTAATTAAAACTGATTCACAACAGGTTCTATCAGATAGAGGCGAAAACAAAGTAAGTTCCACACACACACACACATCGGAGATAATGTCATGTTATCGAAGAAAATATGGGCAGGCCATTAAATGTTACTGAATACAATATCTCATAAAAAGCGAAGAACAGTATCTTGTCCAAGTATTGTTACTCTATATATCTGTATTATAAAAAATAAACAAAGTTATTTTTTAAAACCGGTCCCTTTTTAAAATTCCGCAAATAGGCCTGTGTTGTACTGATGTGGCGTCCCTACCGATCAGTTTTGAAGGCTCAATCATCTAAGTGGGCGCCGTGGCTGCTTGGTCCATAGGTCTTGCAACCTAATTTTTAGACTTGCAAAACCGGAAGGCTGTACCCTACTGACGTCAACCCCTCCCAAAGTCAAACAAGGCTTACGATGAATACACACACATTTACATATATATATATATATATATATATATATATATATATATATATATATATATATATATATATATATATATATATATATTACTGTATATATATATGTATATATACATATATATATGTATATATATATATATATATATATATATATATATATATATATATATATATATATACAAAAGATTCTGAAAAAAGCAAAAATTCGTTTTTGTCCCAAAAATGTCATATCTTGCTATTAAATACAATACATGAGTCTTAACAATGAAAGAGCAAGTTTACACACATTTAGAAATTTAAGCAATTCTGAGAAGCCGAAGTATTTCTATAGAGTATCTTGGAACACTTCGCTTCGTCGACAAGGATGTGTCACTTACACAAGAAATTTCTGAGTTGCCAAGAGGGACTTGTTAAGTCTTCAATTCGGAGTCTTGAACTTAGGCGTCGAGAAGAATGTGTCATATATATATATATATTCTGGCAATTTTCAGCTGTCATGACGCATGACAATAACTTTAATTTTCTCAAAAGAAGGCCAGGATTTGTTTGACTGCAAAGAGGCGCATATCTATTTTTTAAAACCATACAATCGTCATATTTGTATGGCTTTAGAACGTACGTAATTGGAAGGACGGTTAAATAAAAATTTAAATTCTGCACTGATACAAAATAGGAAAATAATTACTAAAAGAGGTAAAGAGAACTGCTGCTGCAAACTCAACATTGCCCGAAGAAAGGAGGCTTTTGGTAAACTTTAAAGGGTATAGGGGAGGTGAGCAGATCTGATCAATGGCCCAGTTATTCAAGTCATTCAACCCTAGACTTTCGTAATGGTCGACTCAGATCAAGCTACATTTAGATACTGACACGTGACTGTTACGCACAAAACATTGCACAATATAACTTACAACCATACCCCACTGGTCACGTAGCTAACACAAATGTCCAAGGCAACGATTTAAATACCTACATGACAGACACTTTAACAAGATATAAATAGTGTTATTTACGAAGTAAATATTTATCCATGAATACCAATATGCAATATTTAATATAAATTTACAGTTTAAATACCTCCCAATATTTGAATGCTGTGAAATTTATTTTAAGACTTAATTGCATATAAATGTAACGACATATGTATGAATGTAACCATGCAGAGAGAGGTAATTCAAGTAGGCTAAAACTACGAATTCATATCCAATTCTTTATAAAGAAAACTGTATTTGCCAATTGCTTAATATATTACCCATTTCAAGTGTAGACCTGTAATTGCTGAAATATTCCCTTAACTGAGATTTTATGTATCAAAAAGTCCAAACCCACAACTTCCACCCAAAAGTCCTACTTAAAAAATTTAGGTAACCAAAATCCTAAGCCTGTCATTACACGCCAAGTAAGAGAGAAGTACAGTTAGCATCCTCTCAAAGAATAATTTACCATATCTTCATACAATACTTTTTTAAGACCCGTATTATCAAGTATGTTATGAGCAAGTTTAAAGACGAAATGAGTCGTGCTGACCAAAATCGAAATATATACAATAGGTAAATAGGGACGTTTTACATACACACACACCCATATATATATATATATATATATATATATATATATATATATATATATACACACACACACACACACGTGAGTGTGTGTGTGTGTGCGCAGCAACAACGAACAAACAAAAAGGATTCCTTCTTCGATTTGGCTGGCAACCATCCACACTAGCAATTTATCTGAATGCTCTCTGTAGTCCAAATCTGTACCCCAATGACGTCAGTGGGCGCTCTTCAAATATTCAATATGGGTCTCTCTCTCTCTCTCTCTCTCTCTCTCTCTCTCTCTCTCTTGTTGCAAAATCATTTGTTTTCTCTCATTTTATAAAGATTTAATTCCCAAATCTATATTTTCTTCGCCTATTTAGAAATAAGAACAAACAAAACTTCAGGATAAAAATGACTTTAAAGCAGGTGAGGATAAAACACAGGTTAACGATAGTTGAATATTTGCAGTAACCAGTGTTGATTCCGATAATCCAAACCCTCATAAATGTTTTTAAAAAAACTAAGAAATACGGTGGCCTGGCAGTGACAAATTCCTATTAGACATTTGACTTCGAATATGAGTTAATCTCACTCAGAACATGGGCCTCATTTTCTCGTAATGTTGAAAAGTTGTGGCCAAAGTAAAGCTGACCTTGGTTATCTATTAGTAAGACTATGACACTGAATAACTCTTTAAATCTGCCTCTTCGGTGTAGTATGTACAAAAAATACGCTGGAGAGCTCATATTTGTTATATATTCTTCTTCGTCTTCGTTTTAACGTGCTTTTTGCCATGTTTATATGGGTTAAGCATGATGCCTTCTTTTGAAGGACTTTGATTTGGCGTTGGGGTAGGCCGTAGCCTCGATCGACTGCCCTGCCTGACATCGCTTAGACCTCCGATAGCTGAATGTGTACATGTATCGCATCAAATCCCTGGCTCTCTTTCTCCCAGCAGCGAGGAGAACTGAGCGTTAGGGTCGATAGTTGAGAGCGTGTGAAGTGTCTGTTATGTTTTTAGAAGATGTTGGGAGTGGCTTTGTTTATGTGTGTATTAGTCTGTAACACCCACTTGCTTTCAGCAAACCTATCCGTTGATTACATACATAATCCCGGGGTGTCTACACGGATAGCAAAGTGTCTGCGGATCTGAACCCGCGCCACGGACCTCTATGAAGTCCGAGGCTGCTGCTCTACCGACCAAGCCATCAAGGCTCTTCATATTTATTATGCATATATATATATATATAAAATATGAAGTCTCTCTCTCTCAGGTAGGTGAAAGTTATGGCAAGTTATCTGACCTCTGACTGCTTAGGAATTACCGTGAATCCCCATCACCGATAGATTATATACGGTATATATAACGTTTAAAGCCTATCTCCAAAGATTTAAAAATCAAGGTGCTTGAAGACACTTTAATGTTAGCAGATATACAGTCATACTGAGAGCTTGACTGACAGACAGACATGGCATAAAAACTAAGTAGAAAACATCCTTAGTGACATCTGACAGTTTCACTCAGTTGCCTTTAAAGAGTTACTTATCCTGACAGCGAAAACCCAAACACTATGCGATTAAAACAGACTACTGCACTGATGACAGTGAGTGATACTACAGGCACTTAAGACACTGCTGCCCTAGAAAGTGCAATGGTTTTGGATACTAGTGCATCAAATCCTAAGACAAAGATGCAACCAGTGGAGGCCTGTGAAATCCTTAGAAGAGGAAATACCACCTGAAAAGCAGATGAGCCTCTCACTCTCTAGACCAATGGCAAACTAGTGTTCAGTCAGTCCATTTACATAGACTGCTACTGCAATAGCAATAATACAAATTGACACTGGTGCTCTGGGAAGTATCTGTGGTATGGGATAAAGATATAATGTATCACAGGGCAGAGGATGATCTACTGAAGGACTGTAGACCCTGGGAGGAAATTCCCCCTAAATGGCAGAGGAGCCTCTTCCACAGAAGGGAATAATAACTGTGCTTTCTCTCCTCAAGGATTCTGGGAAAAGAAAGCAACAGCACTCTCACTTCTATGCAAAATTTGTCACCAAATTACTGGGGCATGGGTTTGTAGTCCCACACTGGTGCTGCTGTTTAAAAAACATAAATTTACTATGATCAGTTTGGGGATTTTGGAAGTGTGTGGAAGTAGCACTGAAGAAAAGAGATGCACAGATGATTGCTTTAAAGAATGACGGATGCTTTGGCACTCACCTTGAAGGGTGTGCAGGAATGGGATGATCAAAAAGTGACAGTCTGGAGAACTTTAGAGGTGTAAGGCTAGGAAATAAATTAGTAGCACTTGTCTTGGCAGGATGACTTTGGAGAAAGGAGCAAGAGTACATAGTTGTTAGGTTGAGGACTGTGGGTAAGATTTAGAGTAGTTGATTTAACAGAAATGGAAAAGAACAAGAGCTATAGAGATTAGTTTTGTGAGTCAGAATCTAGCCCTTATAGAGTACAAAAGTGGAGTTGAGATATGGGCGTTATGCCTATGTGGTTGTTTAATTATTCTTTTGTACGGAATGATCCGAAAAATCAGCTAAAGGACATTAGAAGTAAGTGGAAAGTCCTGTGGTGAGGTGGTGAGAAAATGTGTTGAGAATGGAATGTGGAATGGTATAAGTTTCAAAATGATACAGTACTGATTGGCTATTGGGATGGGAGGCTGAAGAAATTACTGAAAATAGTGAAATTGTTTGCAAGTGGAAAAAGTTTTGAGTAAATGTAAGCAAGAGTAAGGTTGTAAAGGTAAATGGCAACCAGGAAATGTTAGCATGAATGGCAGAAAAATGAAAATGGTTAATTTCTAGAGGTATTTGGGGGTGAATATAATGGGTGATGCAAGAAAGAGAAAAGGTTAGTCATAAAACAGGAACAGTAAGAAAGATATCATGGTATGTGCACAAGATTGGGTAGACTCTTGAAGTTTCTCAGAAACTAGCAGTGGGCTGTGTGAAGGACTGTCTAGCTGACTCTCCTTTATGGAAGTGAAGTATGGATGTTGAATGTGAATGTAAGGATCAAGACTGAAGCTGCTGAGATGAATTCTTTGCATAGTTTATTAGACTTCAGAAGAACAAAATGGGGTGAGAAATATGGGGCTAAAGAGATTAGTTGTTAAGTAGGCTTGTTCAAGTGGAAAGAGTGAAGGACAACAGTTTAGTCTAAGAATGTACGGTTTACAAGTTTCAGAAGACAGGATGGGAAGAACCAAAGACCACATAGATGACATGAATTGACAGCGTGGAAGTCAGAGGTAGATGGCATCGATGGCGTAGTGTGTGGTAGTGTTCGACATATCCTTGTGAGGTGAAGTGGCAGAAGCTGTGAAAGATTTCTGCACAGGGGTTCATCCACAATTCAGTAGGCAAAGTATGAATGAGACAGACAGTGACAATCGTCTTTTTGTTTTCTCTGCAGCGACTGCCCATCAGGGGAAACAGGTGCGTTATAATAATTACACAAGCATATATATGTACATACACACATATATACACACAATTTATGTATACATACGACAAAACATGAGAAGCGATTGTTATTAGGACTTTCGTGTGAGCAAATACAAAAAATGAATTTAGGGATGACAGAGCAAGCATCCAGGACTTCAGAGAGAGAGACCAGAAACAAACAGGGAGAGAGAGAGAGAGAGAGAGAGAGAGAGAGAGATCGCACCACAAAACAGAGAGAGAGAAAAAAAAGAGAAAAACAGATGAAGCATTACCCAAGCCTGAAAACCACTGAGCAAAATCTGTTACCACCCAAGGCAACCCTTGTGTAAGTCCCACCGCCACGTGAATAGCTCATGGCAGCAGACTCTAACACGAGACCTCCCAATCCTTACGTGATGATACCTTTCGTGGAAAGCGTCGGGGAGGCGTTTAAAAAGGCTATACTGGTATAGGAGTTGACGGGGGGGAGGGCATAATGGGTAGGAAAGCCTCCGCAAACGGTTTGGTTATTAGGTGTTCGGGACTAACTTCACCTCGAGTAAATGTAATAATTTTATTTTATTTTATTTTATCTTTGATTACTTTTTTTCTTAATTCCTCCACATCAATACTTCAACCGATTTTTTATTTGTATTTATCATGAGTTTATTTAAACATTTAACTGTTAACTAAATAGGGATAGGCAAAAAATCAAACCAAACAATTACAGGATGTCTAAGTATTGTGATCATAAACGCTCAACAATTACTTAAATAGGCTTCCATGTGATGATGGAAGTACGAAGAGAATCTTTCCAATACAACCAATAAAAACAACATTTATAAATATATACATATATACATTATATATATAAAGTTAAAATTAAAATCTAATAAAACATTAAATATTCTTAAAACAATTATCTATGCATCACTTTATTACACCATACCTTGTAACAACTATTCACATTAATCTTGAGATGTATTATGAGTAATAAAAAGAGAATCTATATATAAGAGCGTTCTTGCAAAATAATTACTTACTAGGATAAAAAATGAACGTGATATATAGCAGTTCCCATATCAGCTAAAGTTTTCATATTGAAAACTGGGTTTAGTCTGTTGTAACTTGATAAAGTTTGACTGCCAATCACTTTTTAAAAGGATGTTTAATATTCCCTCCGTGTAACAAACTCTGGCATGTAATTCTGTAAAGATAGAAATGAAAATCCCCCAAATAATGATTCTTTAAGAAGGTGCAAATCAATCACTCCACACAATGTCAAATCAGGAATGAATATTTGACACCGAGTGCGACACAAGGCAATATAATCTCCCCTCCGTTACTTGCCGTCTATGGCACTTTAATTAATCCTGTCAACGCGAGAATTACAACCATTTACTATTATTCCCGAGAACCCTGCCATGTGACAATCTGTGCAGCTGACTCAAACATTAACACTGAATAATCCGAAAGGGCAATTAACGTGCAGTGCAAGCTTTCACAGAGACTTACCCATGTGAAAGCAAACACAGTAATAAGTGATACTGATGTGCTGGTTTGCAGGGATGGGTATAAGTTTATAATCTCCCAAAAATCTTTCTCTCACAAGCCTTTATTTGACTCATCATTATCCAAAACCAGGAATGCTTATTCAGTGGCTGTTCAGGCCACCTTCAAAGTTGAACGGAATCCTAGATTAGGATTTCTCTGTAACTTTTTCTCTAACACTCACTGACAATGCAAAAGGTAAACTCGTAAAACACTTGTCAAAGTTTAAGACCAAATGATTGGATTTATTAGTTTTGCAGCCTGAAACATTCCTATTGTCTCTGATACCTAAAATAAGGCTAACTCTTGGAGAAACTAGAAAACACTGGACACAATAACTTATGCTGAAACACGATGATTTTTTAAAACATATCTTCGTGTAAAATTATCACCACTGGGTGTACGTAAACACATACACACATATAATATATATACTGTATATATATATATATATATATATATATATATATATATATATATATATATATATATATATTGCTGAAAGACAGCAATAACCAATCTCAACGGGCGAGAGGTTACATAAATAAAGTGCGGTCTCAAATACCGTGACGTCAAGATCACGTGATGTCAACAACTCTACCAAAGGTCGATCACTTGACGCTCAACCTCGGCTGTTTGGCAGGTCTTTCAAGGATGTTTATTTCCCCATGAAGTTCAGTGTCGAGGATACTGATTCATAACGAAATAAATAAAAAAAAGATATACTGCAAAGGCAGTGTTTCTCACTGTTTGCTTACAGATTAGCAATGAATAGGGCGCATGATATTCTGAAACTATGATGGACGGAAGGTTCGTTTACGAATGAGAGGTTTTATTTAAGTTCATAACTCTAGGAAAAATATGAATCCTAGGGGCTTTGACCCTAAGGCGCATGGTGAACCTCAGCGAATAAACAAGCTCCCGATTATCAAATGTTTTTCCTGGCAAAACTCAACACTTCCATGAATAATCCTCTGCGACTCTGTATAATGAAAACTTGGGGGAGAAATCTAAAATTAATTTTCTTACGTCAAACACCATTCAGTTTGACTGCGTTTCAGTCTTAGCGTAAACAGTGTCATTTCTGTTTAAAACGAGACAAGCGGATTCAGACTCCAGTAAACTTCTACTCGCATTTATCAGCTCGATCAGGACGTTTTCCTTTCAATATTTAGGGTTACTCAAAACGAAACTGACAGAATGCAGCATTCTTGTCTTGGCTCTCTTTAAGCTTCTCTCCGATGAAAGCATCTAAAGATCAAATTTACAAACGCTCCCATTACAAAGTCAGCTTTAGCAACCAATCAATAATACTCAAGTTCTTGACATCAACGCCTTGCAAAGACGATGGAATTAATAAATTACCGATAATCAATTAAAACACACAAAGTCTTATTCAGTTAGCGTTCATCTGGAATAAATATTAAAAACGTAAATTTCATTACCAATCCATAGGATTCAAAGTAGACACAAATATTAATTTCTTGAGACTTGACACGTTTTACTCCATCAGCTCTATCCCTTCCCCTGAGCTTCCATAAAAAAAAATATATATATATACATACGTACACATACACACTTATATGTTTGTGTGTGTGTGTGTGTGTGTGTGTATATATATATATATATATATATATATATATATATATATATATATATATATATATATATATATATATATATATATATATATATATATATACTGTATAAAGTTTATTCTGTAATTTTTTCTGGGATAAGATATTCTTTGTATCTTGAATATACTGTACATAGGTTCAGTACACAGGAAGATAAATGCAATAATTCATATTTGCATGATTTTCTTTCAAAATCAATGTTTATATTTGGTTTGTAGACTTACGATTTAGGGACCAATTATCTGAAGGCTACAATATGATTTCCAAACCTACCATATTCTATCATCACTAAAAACTGAACAAGAGGTAATGCATAGGGTACTTCAATGAAATGTGCATGACAAGACATGACACACTCGGTGACCAATTGGCGAAGGAGAATAAGTATCAATTCAACTGTAAAACCTGATGGAAGGTGACACATTGACACATTAGGCTAAGGCGTTCACTGCTCAGTGTTGAAGGCAAGAAACTCTGTAATCCATGTATCCACCTATTAGTTGTGAAGATGCTTTAAAGAGTTTAAATGAATAATTTCTCATATGTAAACGGACTGTGGGTTTTTGTTTCTCAATATAAAGGGCCTCTAGGATGTAAAGGTGTTTGAGGTTCATTACTTGCTATTACTAGCTCCCTTGGGACCAGGTCATAACGTTGCAATAGTGCCCTGTAATGACACTTGAAAGTAGCCAAGTTCTGGTCATCCTGATATATGCAGCATGATGAGGCACACACTCCCCAATTTGGCCCGTACGTTTATATATCAGGTTGGATCTATGGAGCTTGTTTGGCTGGGGATCAACCATTGTTGTTGTTGTCGAGTATGAGAAGTTTTCTTTGTCAAATAGTGCATTTATTGTCTTTATTTCTTTTGCTATCAGCTAGTTGGATGTTAGGAGCCATAATTCCTTTAGTCACTTTCTCATCTTACCTGCAGGAAGTTCTCTTCTGGTTCCAACAGTTGAGAGTACTTTGTTTTTAACATTCTCAAATACCATATCAGTTGATAATCTTCCTTATGATCCTTCAAAACAAGACAACTGTTTCAGAGGATGGCTCTTTCAAGCATTGCCTAAAGTGGTCGGAGGAATGGCGGTATGTAGGTGGCAATGGGAAAGTGAAAAGGCTAGGGGGCCATTCCACTGCTAGTTAGCCAGATCCAAACCCACCATTACATCTGGAAGTGGTTGTCACTTACCCTGATGCTATCCAACTGCTCCCACTCGACCACTGCCTTCTCCACTGACTTCATAGAGCTTGTCTGTGGTAACGAATCCAAGGGCATCACTACCTCCTTTGACTGCACCATTACAAAGTGTACGAGGATTGCCCTGGCCCTTCTCATCCCAAGAGGGTCCCCTTCAGATGCCCAAGGGGCAAGATTTACCAACAGACTGATGTCATTGCCATAGACTCTCCTTCCACAAGGATATCTGTAAATTTCATCATGGGTTGCATCGAGGAAGTCTTCAGGAAAATGGACACCCCAAATATCTAGTAGTGGCATACTAGAGGCTAAAGGCAAGAATAACCTAATTTGGCTTGAGGCTCCATCGGAAGCCAAATTTGATCTACACTTTACCACTAAGAGATGTCATAATGACCAGCTTTCCTTCAGGATATCCTAAATATTCACAACGAAAATATGAACACCGCAGTATTAAAAAAAAAAAAGGCTACCAAGTTGGAGCACTTCTCATCATTACCAGCAAGTGCCCTATGCAATACCTAGAGTCCAACACCAATGCCCACACCCGTGATCTCTCCCAAGGCAGCATTTGGGCCGCTACCCACAATGCTAAAAAAACCTACCCAGAAACTGGCACACAACAGCTAAATTAACAGCATCACTCAGTGTTACAAGGATCAAAAACAGATGGTACAATTTCAGAACTGTTTATAATGAAAACAGTGACGATAAAAATAACCCTTTACTACCATCCACATGACAAAACACCTACAAAGAATGAGACTAATAAATCAGAACTGGCAACACAGCTGAGATGAAAACTGTCATTCACTATCAAAGCGAACCTCTTATTTATTCAATATAAAATACTCATCATGTAAGGTCATTGACTACAGCAGTACAAAATGTTTTAGAGGGCTGAAGCCACTTGGCTCTGGGACATGAGAGTGGTGAAAAGGTTCACCTTCTGCCCATGTCTACCTTAGTCCACTGACCAGCTAAGTGGATAACGCCTTATAAAAATATTACAGTATATCTAAATTACTGAACCAGCAAAAGTATGTACAACTTCAGATTATTTAAAGATTCTCTCAATCTAACCTCGCTGTAGTTGTAACAAATTTTTCTAGAATTATCAGTTTACTAAAAAAAATTTGCCTTATTTTCAATTTTCATTCCCTTATATATATATATATATATATATATATATATATATATATATATATATATATATATATATAATATGTATATATAATAATGTGTGTGTGTATATACGCATAAATATATTGACTTTATCACTTACACAATTCTTCTGTGCATTAATACAGACTGTGTGACACCGAAATCGCTGGGTAACTTTTCTTGAATAAATATCTCCGCTAGATACGATCCAGCTTTAATGAGGTCCTGTTAGTAAATATATATGCATTACTTGATGAATTATTTTGCTAATAAACTTGAAACACAAGGTCCTTTATGTTAAAAATTCCAAAAAAAATGAATACCAAAGAACATAGTCACTATGTACCGCAAGGGTTATTGAATATTACAATATTAGAAGAAATATACAAACTAAAATACAGATAATAAAACCAGCAAATATAATTTGTAAGAATTAGAAAGGAAATTAAATTGCTACTGCAACACTGCACACACATATCAACGTACAAATAAATAGTAATGAACATTTACCTACACTCAAGCGACTTTAGTCCCCGAACATGGAAAGAATGATGCAGTGAAATTGTATTTCTAACAAACAAGTTAAAGCCACCTAACTCCACAAAACTGGGCCAATAGCTGATTACAACTAAACTTGTGCTGAAAGTCAAGAAGGTAAACTTAAAACAGTGCCAGAAGGTGTCTTTTTTTGGGACTCTTGAATCGCTTGATTTGTTTCACTTGTTTGCAGAGACAGCCAAAGGTTGTGGACCGATCTTTTCGTATATTCCTCTTAACCTACGCGTTAGTTTTGCAGGATTGTATTCCTAAGCCATGACTGCCGTCATATTAAGCTGGCACCGTGCCAATGCAAGTTTCTCCCTATAGAACAGATACAATGAGTTCCTAAGCAAATGGAACTGCCAGTGCTTTGGGCGTCGGGACTGTATGAATATCTGGACAATAAAAAGGGCCACAAAAGTGATAGGGTCAAAGACAACGATCTAATCCATTCTTTCCTACATTTTCCAACTTACATATTCATTTCCGTCCTTCAGCTTTCCTATCTCATTTTCCTCTGACACAATGTCGGAAATTAATCTTATTCTACCGCTGACCTGGCTTAATTACAACTTAGACGAGGTTTAAAAAAAGCCCTCACGCTAAAAAAAAAAAAAAAAAAACTGTCTTCTGTTCTTATACTTTGCACGCATGTTCGCACAATGAGTCATTATTTCCGGCCAATACTCAACACGTCGCCTAAAGCAAACAACTTATGGGTTTTCAAAATTTCCAATTTAGTTTTCGAATCTCTGGTTCAACGTACCCAAACCTCATAAAGAAACATCTACAGTTCTAATATTCAGCTAGTTTCATTCTATATTAAAATTTTCAATTTCGATATTCAACGTTTCTTTTTAAAAATACATGTACGCTATCCAGAATGACCGTTGTTTATGTCTTCGCTCGCAACAAGAACCAGGCGTGTACGTTTTTACTGTAGTCAAAACACTGCTAAAATTTATCATTTGATTTCGAATTACAATTACAATGAATTTTCTGTCGGCAAGAGATGCACTGAGATTTTAACGAAATCTCCTCTCTCGTAGCAGTCCAGATTTTTACTAAACTTAATAAAAAAGCACACGATCTACACACACACACACACACACACACACACACACACCCGTGAAATATGTAAAGCTAACTGAAGGCACTCATGAAACAAGCAGAGAAAAAGTTAATGCTGATGGTTTCTTGTCGAGTGAATTTGCAGGAAATATTAGTTACGCTACAGGGAAACGTTTAATCACCTTTGCTGTCTGTCCTCCTGATGATTTTACAATGAAAAAATCAATTGAAGAAGAAAAAGTTTGGACTGGAGTAACGACAGAAATTCACGGTATTGCAATGCGCAGATGATGCTAATTCAACCAACAAAATGCCACAAGCTTTACAAGGCTTACTGAACTCAAAAAAAAAGTATATCTTAGTTTAACCAGACCACTGAGCTGATTAACAGCTCTCCTAGGGCTGGCCCGAAGGATTAGATTTATTTTACGTGGCCAAGAACCAACTGGTTACCTAGCAACGGGACCTACAGCTTACTGTGGAATCCGAACCACATTATAGCGAGAGATGAATTTCTATCACCAGAAATAAATTCCTCTTATTCTTCATTGGCCGGTCGGAGATTCGAACTCGCGGCCAACAGAGGTACGGAACCCGCTCGCCCAACGAGGAACTTAGCATCATACATCTAGACAGATGGGGCTTACGACCAATCTAAGAAAAACAAAAATAACGAGGACAGAATATTCTCAGAGGGATGAAAGGGCACTAGATGAAGAAGAAATGAATAAGGTCTAGTTCTTCAAATTATTAGAAACACTATATTCCAACACAGGTCCCGTCCAGCTGGCAAATCAAACAAATAGGCAGGCTGAAGAGGACTTGAAAAATCAAGCAGTCCCATATTACATACGAAAGGATGGTTGCACACTAGTCTTAAGCGATTTGAATATATGGCCATGGAACCAATGAAACTATACCTAAAAGATTTTGTCGATTTGAGAATAAAGCTTTAGGAAGAATATAATGTGCCAGATGGCATGACAGAGTGAGAAATGATACCATAAGGAAATGGAGATTGGCATGATTTTAACATCGACATAATGCTTTGGTCATGGAAAAGGCCAAAAATTACATGAACTTCACAGATACTGATTAGTATGAAAAATAAACAGGCAGAAGGAACTGGGAAGAAGCATCAAAGATCATTAACGTTTGATGTGGATGGCAAAAAGGACTGTGTAATATAAAAACAATTCAGAAGAACGAGGTTTTCCAGGTAGTATATTACTTAGCCTCATATTTCAACCATTAGCAACATCTACCTCTACTTTACAAGAACATGCTGCTAGCAGGTTTTCAGAAGGAATTCCGGAAACTCCATTCCCATATTTTTTACAAACATTTAATCTAAAGAAAAACAGTCTGAAGCTTCGAGAGAATTTGATTTCTTACCATTATGAAATTATATAAAAATAATAATTTAATCCTTGGACACTTGAAGCCATAGTACTAAACATGAGACTTTTAAAATAATTCAACAGGTAACCATTCAGAAACATTTGCAGCAGGGGAGCGTCAAAGCTTACTTTTTTTAAAAGGTTCTTATGTCCTTGCGTACAAAAGGGGCACACGGCAGTGACCTACGGAGTCCAGAACTACCATTCCCCCATCATGATCCTCCTGTGTTTAGAATTTTGATGCGTTGCCTTGAGATTCATGAAGTTATGAAAGGTCACAAATAAACATATGAACAATATCAATGTAGCCACAGCGTGGGGTTTTAATCCTTATAGAAAAGAACAAAAGGGACCCAAATATTAATTGGGAATTCTAGAATTGGAAGCCTCCATGCAATATGCAATATCTTATTCCAAGGACACACGCCAACAATAGATAGCGTAATGAACTTCCTCTAACTACCTTGTTGCAATTACAAGGGTTGTTAATTACTTAGGATCCTGATCATTAGTTTTGTACCAAGTAGGCAATAGCTAATTTCATGTGACCTAATTCTACGTTCTGCCTTCCTTGCTGCCTGCGAGCGAAAGCAGAGAGAGAGAGAGAGAGAGAGAGAGAGAGAGAGAGAGGAGAGAGAGAGAGAGAGAGAGAGAGAGAGAAGCAGGTAACCGAACCAAAATGGTGTCTCAAAACCCACTCGCTTTTCATTTTCCCTCAAGATCGTTATACAAGACTTATTATAATAAGTGGAGACAGTTTCGCATCTGGGCTATGGATTATAACCTGAAAGAGGCGTTTACTGAGGTTAAAACAGGAGAGAAAAGCCAATTCCACCTGAACATCAAACTAACAAAAGCGGACTACAGCCAGCATTACTCTCAAATTATTCCTTCAGTTAAAGAGTAAGAGCTCTCTGTTTACTCATTTTCCCTGTCTTATGATTAAATAACTTTGCTGAGAAACTAAAATTCACCTGCAGGAAATTTTCCAGCCCTTGCTTCTCCCATGATTACATCCATCAACTTTAAGCAGAGTCTCTCTCTCTCTCTCTCTCTCTCTCTCTCTCTCTCTCTCTCTCTCTTCCTCCAATTCGCTTTAATCATCAATGCAAACGAGTGTGTTTGTCATTAAACCACCCTAATCAGTTTTACTTTTAAAACACTATACGGGAATCATCTTCTTTAAGGGTACGCAGTGAGCGATTAAAGGAGAGGCGAAGAACGGCCAGGATAACGCAAACCCATGAGCGGTCAAAAAGGATACCCTGGGAAGCTATGTCGTAAGCACAGTCGCTGAGAGAGAGAGAGAGAAAGAGAGAGAGAGAGAGAGCCAGCCTCAACACAGCACGTGTCTCCAGCGTCACGTGGCACTGAATGATCTGCCTTTTTCCTCCCTCTCTTATTCCTCCTTCCCCTACTGTTCCTTCCAAGCACCACAGCGACCATCGCCTCCTTCAACAAACCCACTATTCTCAAGGAAGCAGCTAGAAATTTCAAGGCAGCAGACTTCGGTTCAAGAGAGAGAGAGAGAGAGAGAGAGAGAGAGAGAGAGAGAGAGAGAGAGAGAACACTAAAAGGGTTATAAGTTCCTTTTATGATCCTTTCAATGAAAATCTTTGGAAGTTTGAAGTGCCAGATTATTAAAATTGATTAATGGAAAAGAGAAAGCCGCCGCCACCTCCCCCGCCAGGATGACTAGTGCGGTGTACTTGGGCTCCACAGTCTGCCGATTCGAGACTACATCATGGGCGAGAAACAAGATATGTTTTATGGGTTTATGCATACTAGTGCCGAAATTTCTAGGAAACACAGAATGCTACAAGAATTTCGAAGCAAGCCAACATTATGTGCTTCTGAAATAGCAAAATGAAGATGGCTAGGACAGGACGCAACTTTAGAAGGGATGGCCACTTGCTGCACGATAAAACCGCCTCAACACAATATATTTGCATAATAAGGTCATCGCTGCCTGGTTTAAGGACAAAAAGGATGTGGGATACCAGGGGAAACCTGGATGAAGACCATGTGCAGGAGGCATGGCTATAACTGGATTGACGTGGCAGATATGCCCAAGATAAAGATACTAGGCACAGTGGGCCACACTGGTTACCATGGGATACAGATGATGATGAAGATTAGGATGTACCGGCATAAAAAATTAATATAAAAAAGCTAGCATAAAACTATATACATAACCACGAGACGTGCATCGCAAAGACAGAGGTATTTATTTCGTGTTTGTATTCATTAATATTTAATGCTTCATTACTCTGAATCTTGTGCTTTTGCAGAAAACAATAAGACAATAATAATAATCAACTGTACAAGCATTAAATGCACATACAACGTATACAACAATGCTTAAAATATATCTACTGCTCGGCAAGTAACATAACATATATGGTGCTTAACATTTCATAAAAATAGAAAAAGATAAAGAAAACGCCTTAAAAATAGTCAAAAATTATTTCTATTCTCCAGAAGAGAATGCAGAAATGTAGATACAAACACTGAATTATAACACAACGTGGGAAGATCAAGCATTCTAACGGAGATTTTTGGATCCAGACACGAACGCACTTCTAAATTTTTCACAAAATTACCTTGATACTGTGAGAATTTACCTTGAGGAAGCGAACTGTTATAAAATAATTATGTTCAAGAAAGAAGCGTTTTCTCTCTAAATACATACAGACTTGTGAAACAGAAGAGCACATTCAGTATTTTCTAATATATATATATAAAAAAAAAATTTTCATTACATAAACAAATTCTTGTCGTTACGAGTACTTTTTTCAGAAAGTGGAACATTCGTCCAAATACATTCAGTCCAGGGTGTGGTGCATTCAGTCCAACCCAATATACATCATAGGACTTTAACAACTGTATTAAAGTCCCGCATTAAGAATAATTCTTCATAATGTCTAAAATCAGAAAAAATACTGTATAAAGTCTAAGGAACTGATGAAAACATATGTAGTAGTCTGGACTGTTTGCGTGTGTGTGTGTGTGTGTGTGTGTGTGTGTGTGTGTGTGTGTGTGTGTGTGTGTGTGTGTGAGAGAGAGAGAGAGAGAGAGAGAGAGAGAGAGAGATGAATACGGAGATACTCTTTGGTGGTTAGTTACATCTGAATGTGCTAAAAATGTCCTATAAATAGGCTTACAGTAAAATGTATAGTAAAAATAAGGTATGTAATATAAGGTTTATTAATACAACAAAGGAATTCGACTACATAAAACAGTAACTCCATGCATGGAAAGCACTACAGTGCTTTGATAAAAATCTGACAGAGTTATGCTAGGTTAGCTTACTCGAATCGTGGGAATTAGTATCAAATATGTAATTAACATTTCAGACACTATATTACGCATTAGGTTATTATAATAAGACCTGCTTCTTAAATAATAACATCAATTTTGTAATTAATCTACAGTGACTTCTCTGACCTACTCTTATGCTGCCTTAAATATTGGATAATAATACCAAATTCTGCTAAGGGTAATGACCTGGGCTTCGAAACCTAACTAGGCAGATTAGTGATCAGTGGGATGATAAAGGGTCAAATGAATTTAGTTTGGCAACTTGAAGTAAATTCTCAAAGTTTTAAATCCCATAACTTACGAATATACAGTGTTTTCCTAAGACTATAGACCTGTTCTTTGGCACTAACCACGTCAATAAGTGAGGAATTCACACAACTTCCAACATATCAATAGATAAACCCACCTCGTTCATAACAAAATATGTTACTTGCTTTAGTTTATTTTTTGGAATCCTGTAGTGATATCAAACTGACAGAAGGCGCTAGTATGCAACTTTTTAGCAGACGGACAGACAGTTACTGGCAAATACCAACGACAATTGAATCAACGTAAGAAAATGTGTTTACATAATGGATATATATTTACGGTACAACAATCCCGAATATGCAACGTACCTTACACATATCATGGTTAACCTTTAAAAACATCCAAAACACTAATAGTATCAGGATTAGAAAAAAAAAAAAAAAGAGACCTTTAGTATTGGGCAAAGGTTATGATAAGAGAAACAAGTAGCAGCCACTAATTCCAAATACACTAGCTCTAATGATGGCACATAAGAGAAACAAGTAGCACGCACTAATTCCAAATGCACAAGCTCTAATGGTGGCACATAAACCACTCTACTGACATCAAACTTCAAAATATTGCCAAACAGGATATCTTCCAACAGCACCTGCGGTTAAGTAAGGAAACCACCACTGAGAGCAGCTTTGTTTGTAAGTTGGAAAATACCAGGAGAACAGAGAGCTCCAAAGAGTCTAGCAATAATCCAGCAATTGCAAAACACAAGATCAGAATAATATTGATTTGATGCTAACCATCACAACAGGGTTAAGAACCCTTACAAACAACAGTAAGCCTCCTAGAATTGCAAGCACTCATACATTTCTTGCACGTAAGCTACACTGAATATGGATTAAATATAAAAAAGAGAAACTTCGTAATTGGTTCAGGGAGTGGTTTAAAAATAAACATTCATAAAACGGAATCTTAACGCCATTTCAGTTACTACTGCTACTCCTTCAAAAAATCGTAGGACAAATATAAAAAAATTACATCAATAAAAACTATGCATTTTTACTCTACAAAAGCTGAAAGCTCTTCAAATTATGAATAAAGGGCAGATTCCACGTTTTATCACAAAACGTTCTCAAATTACCCTCATTAAAGATAAAAACATTATTTATCCTTAACAGAATATGATTTACAACTCATTATGACACAGTTGATTCGAAGACCAAGGCAAAACTCTCATTACTGTAAAAGATAAACAAGGCAACTTTCAGTTTAACTACCTCGTAGATTGCGGACAAATAGAGCTGATTATGGGTGTCTTATTTTAATTCATATTATTAGAAGAACGCTGTACACGTGACCTTTACTGCAAGTTTCTTAAATATTTCACCTCTGACAATTACATACAGATCTGCATTGTCTGTCACAACAATTTTTAATACATAGGAACGCTCATATTTAACCACACAAACATAAACACATATACAACCACTATGTATATGTGTATATATATATATATATATATATATATATATATATATATATATATATAGAGAGAGAGAGAGAGAGAGAGAGAGAGAGAGGTTTTCGAGAGAGAGAGAGAGAGAGAGGGCTGTCAAGTTTGGTTGATGAAATGTACGCTAGACACTCACACATCACCAAAAATCACTCAAAATCACCAAAAATCTGTTACATTCGTTATATTAAATACTGCGTAAAAAGAGAGAGACATTTAAAAGCAAAAGAGAAAAAACGTCAAGAAAATAGATAAAGAAAGGAGGGAGCTGTGGTATAAGAGAAAGAGAGAGAGATTTAAAAACGATGGTAAAAAATACACAGACAAAAAAGGATATTTTTATATCCTCCACCCTGCCACTTCCTAGATGGGCAGCCCAGATACAAGCAGTGTCCTTTACCACAGCGTCTCTGAGCAAAGGTTTTTGAACCCATCTCCTGAAAAATACATTTCTCCGAGCTTATCGTAATCACACGTTCATCTTTATTATGCGCATTGTTATAAATCTGCATTCAGTGCGGAGTTATATCGCTATTGCTCATATTATTATCTGGACTCTGACCTAAAACAAGTAGACAATAGGTCTTCAAATTGAAAGCACAATAGGAATATGAGAAAAGGACAGAAGGTTCCAAAGCAATACATATGTCAGAGCAGCATGACACCCCGTCAAAAGCCGAAGGATAAACTAAATTATACTCCCGTCCCAGTATAACCACTTCAATGGCTATATTCAGTTTCGTCACTCCACATCGAAATTAGGTCTAGAGCAACTGACGTCAAACGGCCACCTTTCCAACAATTCAGTTACTATGAATAGACACAAAAATTTATTCAATCAAAAGCAGACAGAGCTCTAGTGGATTTTTCCTATAGCATGCGAAATCGCCTCAGTTCTTCAGTTAATATTCAGTTCTTCTCATAATTATTTAATTTTGTTGTAGTTTCTGTTGTTGTTAATATCTATAATGACTACTAAGTGTCGAAGTTTAATTATACAAACAAATGAAACTAAACACCTCTCTTCAAACTTAAAAATGCCCCCCACTTCTTTCTCTCTCTCTCTCTTCTCTCTATACATATATACTTATGCCTGAGATAATAACATATACATATATATATATACACATACATATAGTTTGGTATGTGCATTGTAATGTGTGACAGAATACGAAGACAAGCAGATGAGTGAGTGGTTTGTTGTAAAAGTGGGTCTGAGACAACACGGGCGTGTTTTGTCACTGGTTTCTCAATAAATTTACGAATGAAGTGATGCAAGAATTCAGAGAACGGGCAATAGATGTAGGTGCAAAGTTTCAGAATAAGAAAATGAGTCGAGAATGATGTGCAGAAAGCTGAATGATTCTGAATATACAGCGTTGATTGGGGCTAGTGAAGTGAAAAGGCAGAAACTGGTTAAAGTTGAAAGTATTTGCAAGACGAGAAAGTCGAGAGTAAATATGAACAAGATTAACGTTGCGAGGGTAAAACAAAACTAGGATGATGGAACAAAATGAGCGCTAATATAAATGGTGGAAGAATGGAAGCGGTTGATACTCATAACTATTTGGGATTACACAGAGATAATGGTAGGATGACAGAAATGGTGAGTGAGTGACAGATTAGGGAAAGCCGAGAAGAGACAGGAACTGTCTACGGAAACCACGGAGGGAATGTATTCATGGAATGTTAAACAAATTCTCTATCATGGAAGTGAAGTGCGGATAATGAAGACAAATGAAGGGATAAAAACACCGAGATCAACTGTTTAAATAGTATTTATAGAGCAAAAAGAACTCATAGGATGAGAAATGTGGAGATACGCAGAAGTAGTAAAAAGTTTGGGCCTCTTAAATGCAAATATTTTCCTCCAGTTACCACATATGGCTTGGAACTATACATTTTCTATTCGCCATAAGGGATGATCACAAATATTTGTGCTATATTTGCAACGTAATTAGGACTGAGCCATGACAGTCACATATGGCAAAATGCGTGCGTGCAGGAAACATCTGAAAGCATCTGTAAACACCTAAGGCCAGCCCACTGCTGGCCCGTAATCGGCAGATGGCGGACCGTCGTTGAGTCTGAAATAAGTCTAGCATACAGTACGTTCTTTGTGATGGTTTGGTCGCACGAAACGAGTGGAGTTACTGAAAAGTGTTTAATTCAGCGGTGTTACAGAGATGCAGGAGAGGACGACCTGGTTAAGTCTGGATAAACAGGATGAAAGTCGTATGGAAAGGGAAGGCATTCGTATCCTGAGAGCAAAAACGTGTGCAAGACGAGTAAATTGCACAATGTCACAATGTGTGTAGGGGGGTTCGGCACATCAATGATGTCCCTTCTGTGTAGGTGTATGAAGTATGAAGCAACTCATGTTGCGTGCTTTACTTTGCCGCATAAAAGTTTCCGGCAACATTATATACGTACACACACACGCATATATATATATATATATATATATATATATATATATATATATATATATATATATATATATATATATAAATATATATATATAACATATAATATATATATATATATAGTATATATATATATATATATATATTATATATAATATATATATATATATATATATATATATATTTATATATATATATATATATATATATATATTTATAAATATATATTATATATATATCTAGGATAATCAAAGGTTGGTGACAAACCAGAAAAGAAAGAAAACTGTTTAAAGCTGGACTCTATGATCAGGTTGAATATACATCATTTAGCTGTATTTACTTTTCTGACCAAATGGGCTGAAATGAAGTTGATTCCATTGGTGTAGGATACCACTTGACCTCAAAATAATCAGTACAAGAAGGTGCAGGAAGTTGTAGAAAATAAAAGATGGGGGCAAGAAGTTATAAAATTTGGTCCTGGGATTATATTAATAACTGCAAAGATATTAGGAACTGTTGCGGTATAAGTGACAGGTTTCTGTGATTTGAAGAATGGAACCGATACGGCATAAGTTTTTAAAAAATTACCAGCTGTCGATCGCATGGGAGAGAGTTGGTCAAAAATTAATCACTAATTTATATTTTAATCTACCCAATGCAAGTGAAATCTCCGTTTTCTCTGCACGCAACAAATTACACTTTTATAATGAATTTTAAGTGGTTCTGTGATGGGGAGAGAGCCTTCCCTTCAACAACTTCTACAATATCAACCGTTCCGTAAACACACACAAACACACACATATGCTATATAAATAAATAAATAAATAAATATAAACTTTATACATTATAAGTACTCACACAAAGCTTGTGTGACGTTCAAATTCCCTTTTTTCTCTTCTTTGACGATTAACATCAAATAAACTCCATCAATTCGACAAAGATTATTAGGAAATAATTCTAAAATTTCCTGTGCTGCTGAAAGACCCTCAGGACAATGATTAAAATATCAAAATACGGAGGAAAATGAACATAAATAACGTATTTCTGGGAAAATCACCAAGGAGTTTTGGTAATGCTAAAAATGTATACTAGAAACCACTGAGCCAACAGCTCTCACAATTTAGACTTATTTAAACGTGGCTAAGAACCAGCTGGTTACTTAGCAACGGGACCTACAGCTTATTGTGGAATCCGAACCACATTATAGCGAGAAATGAATTTCAATCACCAGAAATAAATTCCTCTAACTCTTCATTAGCCGGCCGGAGAGTCGAACTCGGGCCTAACGAGTGCAAGGCCACAACTCTACCGACTCTCCCAACGAAGAGCTAAATGGTAATGCTAGAAAATCAGTCATATTATGAGAAAAAAGACAACGCAAATAATTATAATAATAATTCAGAGCAAACCAATATATAAAAAAAGCACTGGAAAACAATAACAAAGAATTTCTGTGCCACATGAAAAGAAAATTTCCGAAAACAGAGACATACATAATTGAGGACAAAAAAATATTATATAGGGCAAAAGAATGCAAATATCGGGGAAAATATTATCACGGGAAAATGCTTCTTCGTAAAATCTAAAAAAGGGAAAGCCACTCATAAAAGCGTAAATCTTAAAACGAATAAAAAATTTTAAAAATGTACCTCCTATAGCGCGATGTGTGAGCCGCCATCCATATATACATAAACCCAAAATAAAACTAAGGAAAATAAAACTATTTCCCGGAGCGAAACAAGTATTTTACATTTTTTATGATATTTCAGTGTTAAGAATTTGCATACCAAAGAAAACTTTTGAATAGGAAGGGGGCATTCCATACTCGCTAGCCATGAAGGGAGAATATTTATATATAGATTAATACGGTTCCTTGTACATCCAAGCAACTTTCAACACTTTGTTACAGACTGCAATCCCCATACATACAGCAGTAATGTACTGTGAGCCAAAGAAATCTCTAACACATTCCACACAGACGACTTTTTTTTTTATAAAAGAAAAAGAATCTTTATTTACTTACAAGGCTTCTTTGTGAAAGGTCAGCTTAAGTTTTCAGGCATAAAAGCAGCAAAGGGTGTAACTAGGTCTATAAAAGTACATCTTCAATAATTTACTACGCTTCAAGCGTAAACTATAACGAAATCAGTTTTATGGTTTAGCTAATAAATTTTTTTATGTTCAATTCTAGTCCATCACTTCGTCAATAACTGCATTGCCTTTGTGTTTAAGGCAAGCAATATTCTATTTGTTTTGAAAACCTACGCAGAGGTACGACAAATATTTTCGTTAAAAATATAAAAGTGCAACTAAATGCATACAGTCTCTTCGCAAAATAAAAATAAAACTAAACATGCGAAAAATTAGCCGTCCAACTGCAGACATTCATAACAGAGAACTACTGTATATAAGTAAACGAAGTTCAGTGTCCGTGTATGCTAGAATTTCGATGAGTGAAAGAATCAATCAGTGCGGCTATTTTCCTGTCATATAAAAAAACAAGAGCTTGCGTAAGAACGCTGTCTTGTTCCCGAACGATCTCTAAACTGGAAAAAAATGCACCAAACTCAACAGCAGTTCTAAAAGACAATTTTTATGTAGGAAGACCGTTCTGTAAGTAATTCCTTTTCTAAGATCGTCAAGGTTACAGCCTATTCATGTATATATCTCTTGTACTTTTACTTTCCAGCGTGGTGAAACATATGATGATGCCTAAACATCAGGAAAGAGAAAGTGGAGCAAATTTTTCCACACATAAAATATGCATCCGGAAGCCTCTGTCTGGCTGGTGGTTCGTTTAGATTCAGCTGACTCCTGAGCCAGCAGACGCTCTCCCTCTAGGTATAGTCAATTGTTAAAAAGGGAATAAGATGCCTGACGTACAAATCTGGGCCACGTTAAACCAACAGAATTCTTAAACTCTGCCTATGAGGCTGTTTACCACGTGTCACAGGGATGACAGTTAACTTGAAGGATTCTAGAGTAAGTCCTACTTTAAGCGAAGGACCCTTTTCTAGTGGCCGTTCCACCAGCAACGATCCCTCTCTCCACCAAACCTTATTGCACAAACACTGCCACCCGAGTTTCTTTCTGTACGGTGAGGATCAGCTAGCCCCGATTTCTTATCTATTGTCGAGCATTGTTTGGCAATCTCTGGCGAAGAGATTACATGACCTCTTGCTTCCAGGGTCACTACCTGACCTGGGGTAACGACCTCTTTACGTCTCTTCAACACAATTCCCTTTATGTTCCATAAATCATTCGTGTCACAAACATTACATTACAATAGAAAGTTGGTAAATAATATAAAAATGTACAATCTCTCTCTCTCTCTCTCTCATTCTGTGCATCCTGTGTTTGTGTGTGTGAGGTGCCTGCGACCGCAAAAAGCGCATATCTATAAACCTATACAAACAATGGTCTGTTGTTAATTTACTGAAGTGTAATGCATTCTCGTATAAACAAATCGCGACTGGAGTAAAACAGTTCTGGAATAAAATAATATTGTTATTATCTATATCTACTATATCTTTCAACAGAGATTTACTATGGGGTAAAAATCAAACTGTATTTATTCATGGGGTTCAGCATCAGTAGAGTGGCAAGCAAATGACATAATATGTAATGCACCTTGGAATATTTTTCAATCAAAACGTGTGAAACTTAAAATCAAGGAAAATTAGCTCGTTGCCCAATGTACGGAAGTAAGTCTAATTAATCAGACAAAATTACTCCTCGAAGTAAACCAGACTTACGTAGTTTGTATGGTAGTTTTCTCTCTCTTAACTTTCAGAGTATGCTCATTAAAAATTTAATTCCTGAACTAATTTTACTCTAGTCATTTCCAAAACAACTAATGTGATTCGACGTTCAACAAAGACCACAAGGCATATGAATCTATAGATGCGAAAACATGTATGAAGAACAATGACACCTTCTCAGGTCAAAGAATTCAGGACCTGCGGTATATAAAAGCACCAAATATTCAAGAAGAAAAAGGAGGCTGCGATTCTATCCGTAGCTTCGAAAACAAAGAGCCGTACGTAATATGGATAAAATAAGAAATCAGATTCGTATATCCCAGAAGGAGACCGGAACAATGAACACAAGGGTAACAAGATGGAACAATGGGCAAAATCATCTGAATGACAACAGACCACAAAACCGCAGTTACTGAACTGAACAAGATTGAAATTTCATGGAACCGAAGAACAGTCACAAGTTCCTGACCCAAAGAACAAGGGGCCAAAGTTATTCCTCCACTAGCACTGGATTCCGTATTTCAACGAACCTGCAACACTTAAGAACAAACAAACATCGCTCAAGGTCACACCCAGTAAAACCCTCAAGATATTGAATCGAACAATGACAACTGAATGCGTTCGTGGCATCCATCAAGCCTCCTCCTGGAAACCTGTTCTGTCTCTTCCATTTTGCCTGCCAGTGTACATACATAAATATGCCGGACGGTGTTCCTTTGTATATTTTATTCATTTTCATATCAATAAAAATCAGAGAGAGACAACAACTGCAATTCAGACGAGCCACCTGCATACCCATCTCTTCTAGAAATAATACTCGACTACCATGATGGTGCAAACACGGCTCTGATGTGTAAAAGCATCACCGGCCATTTTGTAAATCTTCGGCATCTATGGTCACCAACTACACAACAGAGAACCGGTTGCAAAAAGAGAGGAGGAAAGAAAGGGGCTAGGGGGATGTGAAAAAACGACATAGAAACCAGTTCCGTTGCAACCTAATTGCAACCGGAATATGACACTGATCTCCAGCAACAACAACATTCCTGGGACGCTTTTACGGCGGAGGTAATTGCACCTGACATGTCAAGGTTAAGACGTAGTTAGTCTCTCTCTCTCTCTCTTCCCTTGATATGATGGAAAAAGACTGAATTATTCCTAACCAAGATTGGAAAGTTTTCATATTCAGCACTTCTTCCAAAACGGGTTCGACATATACACTTGAATATAATCCACTGCTACACCACCAACAGTCAAAACAACAAACGGATAACAAAAGCAGAAACAAAGAAAAGAAGCAGAATCAAAATGCATACATTGGTTTAAGCCCAACACGCTGCTACTTTGCACTTGAAAGAAAACCGAGGCAGCCGCCTGGAAAGGAACAAGGACGAGGACGTCTTATCCCTTGAGGATGAGAAACGTTTACCCTATATATATAGTTTTCCGGTGAAGTATCTGAGGCGGACAAATTGTACCTGCCCAAATCAAGTTAGGCGAGTGTTATAAACGACCGACAAAGAAAAGTAAATAAAAAAAAACAGCAAGGTAAAGGTAAACAAACCTATAAATCCTAAGATAAGAAACAGTCTTATTATTAATTTAATCTGTAAATATTTTATCCGCTGGATATTTTTTCTCTATATTTTGAAGAGACGCAGTCAGGTAGAGCTGAGAAACAGAAGCTTTGGTTAATTTTCACTTATTCAGTGAAAAAAAAAAGCTAAAATTCCGTTCTTTTTTATTTTAGATATCAGCATATACAGTACACCTCTTCAGGAGGAAGTTCACATACCCAGAATATTAAAGTCACTGCCACAAGGAAGATTTTTTTTCAGCAGTGTACCAGCATTTTGATTGATTCAAGGAGCACTTAATTCTTAACAAATATTTAGCAGAGAAATATACACAAAACTAACTTTTGCGTAAACGATTTTATTATTTACAACACTGAGCAAACAGACCAGCTACCAGTTTTTCGTAGATTTGGCTTAACAACACTGTAGTCTATATATCAAAGGTCTAACTTATTCTAAAAACCGATAACTTTGTCCCTAAAACATGTTATGTACTACAATTCTATTGGCACTATAACTTCTACTGTGCGAGTTAACCTGTACTGTTCATGTTTAGGAAGCTACTGGATAAGCTATTCCTCTGCTAAAAAAAAAAAAAAAAAAAAAAGTGTACCATTCTGTGGCTGCTTTGGATAAAGTCTGGCATCAAGATGCAAAAAGATGCGACAAACTGTTTTTGTGTGGCAGCATCTCAAGGGAGGAAGGAATTCCAGAGTTGAAGAAATGGGAGCAGAAATACGTTCAATAAATCCAAATGTGGGTTTGTAAACATGAGAGAGAGAGAGAGAGAGAGAGAGAGAGAGAGAGAGAGAGAGAGAGAGAGAGAGAGAGAGAGAGACAACGTTTACAACTTTAAATCTGACATATCCAGTCAATTATTTTAGGAAATGGGCGTGTAACTAACTAGGAAAAACTAAAAACACGAAATCCACCTTTTGACTGAGGGGTTCGGTTCAAGTAAAACCTAAAACAAAAACAAAAAAGTATGTTATGGTGGCTGATCGGGTGTTGCAGCTGGTCGTCCTGATGGCATCCACATCTTCTATAAATACATGATATAAAAGTATCACAAAGATATCAGTAAATAAGGCATAAGCAACAACAAAATACGGACTTCAGTGAAAACAATGAATTAAGCAACAGTGTTTCCTAAGTCCTCTCCTTTGTCTTATACCACCTTTTCCTCTCATTTACATTTAATTTTCGGTCCTCGACGAGAAGAAAGATCAGCATCTTGAAACATAGCCGATTTAGGAATTAAAAGGAACAGAGACAGAGAGAACTGCAAGCCTTACCAATCAAAGGGAGAAATATCACCTGATGTAACCAATCCGTGCAAGAAAATGCTCAAAATATTTCAAACAACCAACAGCAAAGGAATAATAGTACTTCACAAAATACTGCATCCATTATTACAAAATTACGTTATTTTCTTTCAAATAATAAAGTACAGCCTTCCGATACCAATTTCTTCACATTCCTTTATGTAGTACCTATAGCCTACGGATAAAAACCCCACGTTCAATTACCTCAATACATCAAACAAGAAAAGGTACAACACATCGAGCACTAATGTACTTAATAGATTACAAGTACATTATAAAAACAACATTATTTGAACAGTGCTATCCATTTTGACCAAGCAAATCTTGTAGTTTTATAGTACTAAACTACCAAATACAACCAACACCAAATGACAAACTAAGAGCTTAAACAGGAACCACAACTATATATGTCTGAAGAAACGATTTGCTGGGAACGTAATGAACCTCTTGTTAGTTACTCACACGAATAACGCTAATACCACAACAACGGTTAATAATGCAAAAGAAAAAAAAATCATGAGCAATATCTCTCTCTCACACCAGGCAACACAAAGGATGAACGCTAAATAGCAATACCAGTATTATTCTATTATTTTACAAACGCCACCGGGGGTTGAATACCTAAACCGGTTACGGTTGTCAAAATTAGAATTGCAAATACCAAATCTGAGAGGCAAGGAAGTCCAAGACACCAAGGCTGAAATTACTCCTTATCTACGTAGTCCTACTGGAATGTAAACCTGCACCATGATCCCTAATGTGTTATTGCCTGGAAATCACTGAAATTATATATAGAATCTATACACTTTGACAGCTGCCAAATTAGTAATTCTCCAAAACGGTGGTCCTCCGTTTCACGTATATAAGGTGAAGTTATGCCTTAGTCAGACATTTGCGATTCAAGGACGCGCATGGCGTAATGACTGGTTTTGGCGATCATCGCCATCATTGGCGGTCCTGAGGCCGCCAGAAAAAAAAATTGTCAGCTGATTACGATACCATGGGATAATACCCCATTTAGCATAGAGACAACATTGCACAGTTCGGGATGAACCTACGAATATTTGTAATTATATGCACATTACACCGATGATTAGGCCAGGCCCTGTCTCTGGTGGTTGCGACAGGACGGCGTAGTGCATAAACGCATGCCGAATTATGGCGATTTAATTGCGTTGTAGTTATGTCACATAGCAACATGCGTTACGGCATTGTAACTGTGTCGTGTACATGGATCACACCATATAAATTTCAGGTGAACTCGTCACTGATCATCAATCTCGTTCCAGTTGCAGACAGAACAAGATCCCCTGTTCCAGCCACATTACCACTCCCATCGTGTGACTTCTTTTGGAAGAACATGGAGAACATGGATTTGCTAAACCTCATACCTGAGAACCAACATGGCCCTGAATTAGTGAAAGGCATTTTGGATTATCATGATGCCATGTTGCAGTTAAGAATCCTAAGGTGCATGGAGGAACGACAATGCAAGAAGAAGCATAGAAACCCAAGACATTGCTGGGTTAATCCCTACTTACAACGCAGAAAGGAGAAGGGATACACTGACAACTTGATGCAAGAATTGGCAACTGAAAATCCAGGATTATAAAGGAATTTTACCAGGATTAAGGAGGACCTTTTCAATAAAATTGTGAAACATGTCACACCCCACATAAAGAAGACCCTCATATTCTGGAGGAAACCCACAGAGCCAGACCTGTGTGTTGCAATTACCCTACATTACCTTGCAACTGGAGAATCCTACAAGAGCCTGTCCTTCCACCCGTAGCCCCCAACACGAACAGCAAAGTATTTGTGCCTGAGACTTGCCAGGGCCATTGGGAGGAGAGGTCATGCCTTTTATGCTTGGCAATGTGCACGAGGCAGCATTGCCACATCGCAACCCACGCGGCTACTGCCAAGTAAGCATGGCGATTCATGGTGCACTATGTAATGGATGGAGCATGTTACAATTGTGAGTTATGCTTTGTGCAATCTAATTAGGACAAATGGCGACTCCATTACATCAGATTTGCATACTGCGCAATGACATGACGACAAATGACAGCCGATGTAGTCAGACTGCGTGTGTCTTAAACAGTTGAAAACATCCGCCATCACTTAGTGCATGTCGCCAAGTCTGGCGACAAGGTCACGATTCATGGCGATTTGGTCGTAATTACATCGTAATGGCGTCGTAATTAGCAAAATTTCGACAGTTATGACATGTGCGACCTTGAATCGCAAAGTTGTGATTGAGCCATTATAAACTTCAAGACACTACACACAACAAAACACGTACAGTACTCAGTACCTTTGTTTCGACTTAGTTCCAGGTCGTACGCATGGTGCTATCATTCGGTTATGGGAGATGCATATAAATGAAAATACTCATTCATAAACTATTCTTTGCAGTAGCTACTCATGCTGAATGAACATAATGATTAACATAAGTCTTCAGTACCAATAACTACAAACACTTAAAAATTAGGAAATCAATCCCTGTTTTAACAAGACACAGTAGCTTTTTGCCTCCATATTATAAAAATAATTAAACTTTTGGGCTGAAAGAAATACCTAGCTCAGCTGAGCTTGAAATTCATTCACTTGTTCCGAAGTACTGTAGTACTGCAGTGACATCGGTGGCGTTTTGGTTTTCGGTCCTCAATCATGGTACCATAGCATTCCAGATTTAAATACTCATAAATCTGAAGTGTGACTAACTGCTTATGCTTCTTACCTATCCTATCAATAAAACTGAAGGAGTCATTCATAGTTTCTCCTGATAATCATCTTTTTTTATTATTACTATTATTTCATTGTAATGCCTAACACTATGCTTCGACATAATCATTTTTCTCATATTAGAAGGACTTCAGCCTATTAAAATTCCAAAATTTTAGTTTTCCCTAAGCCATTAATACTGATTACGAGTTACTTTTTAGTGTCAAGAGACTTAGTGCTGCCCATATTTTCTGTTCCACATGCACTTCCTTTCATTCAGCGTAGTGACTGTTATCATCATAAAAAGAAATTACAGAAAAAATAATCAATAGTTTGAGACCATGTAATGTTCTTTCAGAGTACATGACCGATGAATAATACGAAGAAAATAACAACGTCAAACTCAACAAAACGACAAAATGAGTAATAACATTTGATCGTCCATCCTCGCCACTCCCACCAACATTATCATTAGCATATTACTGATCAACAGCAAGAAAACCACATAAATATACGCATAATTCTGGAGAAAAACAGACACCTCCTCTTGGCTAACGTCTAGGAATCTGATTCCTAAGAATCTGGGAATGAATTCTGCAGTCTGACATTATAAAAACAAAGCACATTGTAGGCACCGGTATCTAGGACTGTTTATAAAGCGGTTGTCGTTCCGGATGTCATATGAATATTTAACCTCAACTTGAGGTTAAATATTCAAACTCTCAAGATTGGCCTACAGTTACAAGATCAGAATTGCTTGATTCTCCATATAATGTAAGTCTACATCTTATAAATCTCTCCTGATAAACACAATCTTCAATCTAGTTCTGGAAAGGAATGGAGAGACGGCCAGTGAAATACGCTTCGTTCTTCCACTTTTGCTATGTGGCAATCCTACTTCTGTATGTAGACGCATGAGAAAACAAACAAACATACATAAAATGAACATTATAAAGTCAAACGTGACAAGAAAAAGTTATGGCCAATAACGCATTTCACGCAAACTATTCATAATTTAGATACACAGGCCGATGGGGCACAATTTATAACCTTCGATTACCAAATCTCTTTAGGAAAAACAGAACGCGGAAGAAAGGATAATAGAAGAGCCTGAAGAAGACGCTAATGGTAAGCTCACCTCTTCAAAGGCATAAAATTAAGGAAACATTAAAACAGAACGTATTTTCTGTAAAAAGATTAAAAAAAAAAAATTAGAGCACTTACAGACCTTAATACTCTTACTTCCTTTTCGCGCATTCACCGGAGGAGCAAAACCTAGCTGCAGTAATGAGATGGTTCTAAATTTCTTTCTTATTAACATGTAAATTTTCTTGCAGGGAGACTTTAATTGGTCAGCCTTTCTTTCTCAGTCTCTCAGTGCATGTCTTGAAGTAATCACATTAAAACTTTATTTCATGAATTACTTGTAATGTTTCTCGACCTGAGATCACAAAATTTAGTTAAGAAATGCGACTAAGCGCTTTTTTCTAATAATATAATACACACAAATCAACGAAACAAAGAGAACTATTTATTATCAATAAAGCAAGAGGAGCTTTTTAGGCTCAGTCTCTTAGAATGGACAACCTATATCTATTTAGGGGTCAAAACTGTAATAATAAACAAAAATTAAAGCTGGAAAAACGAGCGGGTCCCAACCCCAAAGTGAGGCACAATCTGCCTGAAGAAAGAGAGGAGGATAGATTATTATAGGATTCAGGGAGGAAAGATTAAGATTTCTGTCTATAAGAAATTATGGTACCATTACTATATGGAGGAATTCTGTTTAGAGCCTCATGCCCCACGTGAACCATATACGATTCCACATAAATTTCAACAAAACCTATTAAATATTATGGGGTGATCAACCATATCAACGAGATATATTTCTCACCAATTACATGAAGGCTCGAGAAAGAAATAAAAGCCACAGGCTTTATAGACACAAATAAAACTAAAAAAAAATAATCTCTAAGGCATTTCTTTAAGATTTTCCCAGCATATTTCTTTAAAAACAGGTAAAAATGACTAAGGTTCTGAAAAATAAAATATTCAAAACTACTAACCAAAATAAACAAAACGCCACTCCAATTTAGGTCTCCATACAAACTAACGATATGCCATTTAACTTTTAAAATGGAAAAAGCCCAGTGATGCATCTCTGCATAAAAATTGGACAAGATTCTTACACTTTGGTAATTCTAATAAAATACTAGAAATTCAACCAAAGTAGTGAGAACGAGAAGATTAGGCTCTCCTCAAAATGAATTATTCAAAACAATGAATCATTGAATACTACCTCCTCCATTTGCTTCTACGGTTAGAGTAACTGCGAGAGAGAGAGAGAGAGAGAGAGAGAGAGAGAGAGAGAGAGAGAGAGAGAGAGAGAGAGAGAGAGAGCATTGTTCCGTAAAGTATTTACTGTACCTCAGTTTACCATTTTCTATCAACTTCAAGCAATTAGGTAAAGAAAAAGTCTAAGAACCAGCGCTTACAAGGAGAAAGCCCAATCTAAATAACTTTAAGCTGAATGCTGGTTATAAAAATACTTCTTGAAACTCATCATTCCATATTTAAAGTACGACCCATATTCCTTATGCGTACAAAAAATTAGTAGAGCTCAGTCTAAACAAATCAGTAATACTTAAAAGGTAACCTGTGTGTTAATGAAAACTTCATGGAAAAAACAATATAATTTAAGGATAAAATAAATCATAAAATTGTACAACTCGAATACAAGAAAAAAGAATCAAACTACAAGTGCTCGAAATACAAGAAATATTTTTGATACAATAAATACCTGATGTAAACAGGATTATCCACATTTCAAAAACATAAAACTAATAAAAAAACTCAGTACTACAACACTTCTTCTGAGAACACTATGATCTCTAAAACATTCTACTAGAAAATCTTCGTCTTCCTATGGTCAATGATTTCTATCCACGATAAAATGTAACTGAAAATGAAGAAGAAGAATGAAGAAAGCGTGCTAGAGAGGAGCTAGGAGGAGGAAAGAGCCTCAAATCCTCCTGGTGCAGCCTCCTTAACGAGGAAGAACCTTAGTTCATTCCTGAAATGAAGGCTAGTTCCGCTTCTTTCACCCTCTGTGCCTGGAATTAATTAATTTGCAGAACATGAAAGTAATCAGCAACTGGCTTCTTGTGCAATGTTTAATTAACAAGAAGGACGAAAGGTGTCGCAAAGAAGACATAATAAAGCTGTTTCCCCTGTAAGACGTATGAGAGCTATTTCTGATGCACTAAAAATAATTTTGTGCTTATTTCCCCTCCTGAAAGATGTAAGCTCTACCTTTATATTGAAAAATTTTCCACTGCTCTATCAAATTACTGGATGCACTCATTTATTCTGAAATCTGCAAAAATACATCAATATTAGTGGCTCACCTTCACCAGATATACCTGTACAGCCACAATGACCTCTTAAACTTCTCGATTCCTCGCACTTCTTTTGCAATACCAATATCACTACAAACCTTGAAACCGAGAGGTAAATAAACAAAGAACCACTACCTGCCACGGTGGTATTCCTGCCCACGCTACAGTACACGCTACTTGAGGGAAGTTACAGTAAACCTAACTTCCACGAAGAAAGATTTCAGATCAGTTATACACATATTTGCATTTACTGACATTTTAATTTAATATATATATATATATATATATATATATATATATATATATATATATATATATATATATAATATATATATATATATATATACATATATATATACAGAACTATATTATATATATATATATTATATATCACAGGTACATGTATACACACATATACAGAACCTAAATATTTTAGGTACATATGCTTAATTCTCTTGCCTCTTAATTTCTCAAAAGACCATCCAACAATGGTTTGGATGAGTCTACCTCCAAATCTGAATACAACAGATATCCGGTATACGTATGTATGGGATAAAACGTGTTCCTCGTGGAAGTGTGGTTCACCCTCATTCTGACTAGCGTACGTGAGTGCAGGTATGAATACTACCACGAAAAGTAGGACTTCTTAACTCATTTATCAATTAGACTCAAGGCTTGCAGTGATAAGCTTATTCAGGCAAAAAAGGACATCGATAAGTTTACGGGTCAAGGTGGCAATTAAAAGTATATCAATATATTGTCGTAGTGGCCAGTATATGCTATACAGATGTCTATTAAACTACATAACAAACACCCCAGGGATAGCGCGGTCTACGGCAACTTCGAACTTCACACAAATCTTTAACTTGAATCCAACTCGGAGTTTAATCTTGTGATGAGCATATCAAACGAAAAATGTGAAGAAACTCAAGAGATTTTAGAGGTAATTGTGGCTATTGAAAGAATACAAATTTCAGTTATTTTAAATTGTAACATCTTAGATTCAACACATTATGCTCATGACCCGTGCAGTAAATAAACACTCACAATGCCCACACACAAAAGAAATCTAGATCACGTCTGTTAAAGAGGGAAATTCTTACATACATCGGCTTCGAGGTAAGTCTAAAACACTGATGTAAGAGACTGAAACTTGTGTTCCTGTTAAATGTACGATCAGTGTGATCTGACATGTAATTTTGGGAAAACAATTATTCTTTAAATCATCGAAGCGCCCTTCCCTTTTCGTTAAAGGGATCATACTATAAAAGGGTCTATATAACTGACTGACTTTAAACGAACGACAAGAGGACGTAATGACACACAGCTGTGCCACCAAATTACTCCGGTACCGCAATTATGCTTTTACACCAATCTATTTGTTGGAGTTGACGCTCCTCAAAATCAGCCATTCCTTTTTACACTAATCTCCCTAATCCTACCAAATTTACAGAAACTTTTCCCCTCTTTAACAGGCTTGATCTAGATTTCCTTTGTGTTGAGGTATTATGGGTATTTCTTTATCTTCAGTCATGAGCACAAGTTAATCCAAATGGTGTTACTGTGATTATCGTTTATTTTACTAGATGTTCGCATTCTTTCCTGTTTCTCAAACGTTACTTGTACTAAGGCTGCTTCTGTCATTACCAGATAATCAAATTATGATCATTATAAAATTCCAAATTTTCATTCACTAGACATGGCAAAAATCATTACTGTGCAACAAGTAACATTCAGAAGCCATAACTGTGATTATAACGTCTGTGCATTGCGTATTAACTGATCTGACATTCTGGGCTATTTGCACAAGAAAAAAATGTGAAATATACCAACAGGTTCACTGATTTCCAAGTTTAGTGCAACATATTATCAGGTATGTTCACGCTTAAAAGACACACGAAAAAGAAGGGAGAAAGTGGGGTCTAACGCAGAAGACAGAGAGCGAGTCATTTCTTGAACTTTGTAAAGTTTATGGAGCAAAAAAAAATTAAAAAATAAATAAAAAAAAACTGAGTCCAATGTCAGAGCTTGACAATTTAAAAGAAATTACCATTGAAACGAACAATCCAAAGACTGTTGCTCTTCACTCCTTCAAGAAGTGGATCCTCTGTTGGCCTTGTATCCAAACTAAATCCTTCTCATTACCGTGAGATCTATTTTACTGCTATTCAAAATGACATACATAAAAGTCCACCTGATAGCCTATTTCTTTCTTCAAACAGGGCAAACATAATGACGTATTTCATCAAACATAAACAAATGGTGATATTCCACCAAATTTAACTCAAAAGTCTATATCGTGATAAGAAATTCATCGTCATTATCATCATCACCATCGCCATGCTAAAAAAAAAAAAAAACGCTGAAAATTCAGCTAATGGTGTCTTCCTTGTTTTCACTTCCACAGTTCTCCACTTGCTGCTTCATAGTGCTCGTCAAGACCAGCCACCACTATCATTTACTATTCCAACTGGCGTGGTGGTGCCAAGGACGCGTCAAAGTCATCTACGCCCCTTCATTATTATCTCATCTACATATGAGAAATTAGAGACCCACAAATCCTCGACCTCAAACACCGCGCACTTCCGCCTTATACACTCAATACTATGCATTGTTCGCTAAAGAGCTTGCTGCTTCTTCATATAACGCAACGACAATACAATAACTAACTAGGTGTAGATATCCGGATAAAAGAATAGGCGGGACTAGCAGGGGATTGATCTAGGTTAATAACATTTATATCACAGAAACGGTATCATCACTTGCCTATCCAAACAAGCAACTCTAGTCAAAATAATACACTGCAAAGTAATTTCATACATATGTAAGAGAGAGACTTTTGTATGTGTCTGTGAGACAGTAAACTTTGCATTCGTCGTTTGTTTGTGAGAGAGAGAGAGAGAGAGAGAGAGAGAGAGAGAGAGAGAGAGAAACATATCTGTAGTCAACATTTAATACACTAGACACCACGTCACAGACGCAATCAAAGGATGAACACTTGCTTAATTCCGGGTAGTAAAAAGCGTAAACAAATCAACCACACGCCATTCATACAGAGACCGGCAGACACGCACCTATTTTTCACGAACGATCGACGTCACTTCACAAGACAACAAAACATTTGGGGGCAACTCCATAATAAACAATGGTATGATGAAGTCATGGTCCCTTGCCCTCACATCTCTGTATATATTTGTGTATACATACATTATACATACATACATACTACACACACACACCATAATATATATAAAGGTATATGTATACATACATACATATATAGATATATACATATATACATACATATATGTATGTATATATATATATATATATATATATATATATATATATATATATATATATATATTATGGTGCATCAGTATAAAAAATTCAATTTAGCTAATATATGTTCAATAATCTCCCATTTTATCGAACACTGTTGGGAAAAAAATGAGATTTAGATCAAACAAATCATACAAACAACAGCAGCAATCATAAAAAATGATTTTACAGAAAACTGAACTCTCCTGCCAGCTTGCCTGTCGCTTTGAAAATTATGTTATCAAATTTAAGACTCATATATACGATAAACCTACCAAGAAATGAGGCTTTAGCAACGACATTGAGAGGACAAAGAACAGATCAATTGTCTCCCATTACATGTAGATATACCATGACCGTGTGTCCTTGTCGTTTGTTGCCCGTGACAAGATTCATTCCCAGTCCCCAGCACCCACCCACCTCGCTGTATTGCTATTAATAAACAAAAAATTGGTGTAATCGATGTGCAGTGGTTAGTTGTTTTACGTTTGTTTGAGGAGGAGAAGAAGAGGCATTTTTATTGTGTAAACATAAAAGCTAACTGTATACAAGTTTATATACATACAGACGCACATGAATGTATTTCACACAAACACACACCTACAGAGAGAGAGAGAGAGAGAGAGAGAGAGAGAGAGAGAGAGAGAGAGAGAGTAAAAAATAATAAGAGGAAGTCAACAACTCTTAAATCCCGGCTTAATGAATATGCTGGTAATGTAATGTAGCCTTCAGATATCGTTTTGGGTTATTTTTAATAATAATAAAATAACAATAACAATAGCAACATAAAGGATTCTCTATGAACAATGTACGGCAATTTTTTCCGAAATGCACAAATCATATAATGCTTTAAATCCGAAATTATCAGTTGTCGTAAAATCACACCGTGCAGACCTGGACCCGTTAATACGGGACTGTTTGGCACTTTTACAGAAGTAGTGTACAGTATGTTACTCTTTTTCCCGAAATATACTGCCAGGCTGCCGAAAAACTTTCTATCAAATAACTTTTGAAATTGTAGATTCATTTTTACGTTAGTAATTCTGTACCTTTTCAAGTTTTTTGTTAGCCTATAATATTTATATTGAAAAAAAAGTAGTTTTCATATCGATTTTCTAGCATAACAGAATAATCTAGGTCAGTAACCTTGAAACTTATATCAAGATTTACCAGTGTTGGAAAAAGCAATAAGGTCAGTCACGGGTCCCTGCATTTTAAATATGATCAATTCCTGACGACAAATTTGGAAATAATAACCAGAGATCTGTCCAACTGTCCAGGACAATTATTAATCTTCGGGACAGAGAATGTTCAAAGAATTGCTCATACAGTCAAAAATTTCAAAGCTATCTTTCCAATTAATGACATAATTAGATTCATTCGCGTGCTCGGAGAAGCTGCTGTCTGTTTCTTAATCAAACTGAAAATTAGTAAAAAAAATTGGCGTTATTCATCTGACGATGTGCATGCTACAATTTACACTTCAGCAAATTTTCCTGTTTCACATAAGCCTCCTGGAATCTTTTCAGCTTAGGGAATAGAAAGAATTATGAAAGTGAAAGGCACATATGATGTTACCTCCTGTTTAAAATTTCTCTAAAAAGCAGCATATCATAGCTGACATGTTACTTAATCTACCATTTCAGAACTGCCCCATAAGGATTCGGGGTGATCTATGGTTAGAAAGCTAGAGGTAAGTGAAAGTATCACCATAATTTTGTGTAAAATTGTTGTAAGTTAAGGATACACACATTAGATTTTGACCGTCTTGTGACCTGTCACAAAACGTCAAAAGGTCAAAATAATACTACACTGGGTAGCGAAAGTTGGAGACAAAAGGGTACCTTTTGTCTTAATTTCATACATCCTGAAATAATTGGTGAGATTAAAATAATACAGGACCTCGATATACAACAGAAACCAATGATGGACACGACGAATGAAGAATTTCTTCCAAAAATATCATAAAGGATAAAGAAACAAATCAATGGGCACCAAAAAATCACTGAGCACTAACAAGTCAAAGGGCACCAAGTTCGCAGTCAACAAGAGCAACCACACCAGTACCATGACCAAGGTCTTGACCATGACAGTCGATAAGTCTCACTCTCCTAAAACCTAAATATCATGTCTTGACTGAGAAGAAAACAAACCCTTATTCTCGACTGCTTCCCCCTCTGACATCCAACCCTGCTCTTTTCTGCGGGATCTCGACACCAACTCCTCCCCTACTTCGATGGTATAAGCTGTAATCAATATATTATGTTTTCACCCGCTTCGATAGTATAAGCCGTAATCGATATATATTTCACAGTCACCCATAGGCCTACTCTTCATTTGCCTTCAATATGTAAGCTACAGAAACAGGCAAAAAATTCTTTCATCACACCTTTTCTCTTCTTATAGACCAAATCAGGTTTAACAATTTTCTTAAAAAAATATACAGAAAAAATGGAAAGAGATAAAAGTTTTAAAAGTTCATGCACTCAGATTCAAGTTTTTTCCTTTTCCGCATCATCGTAAAAAAGCCATCGACAACAACAGAAAAATCAAATCAACCAACTGATAGTAATGTTACAAATTTGTTAAAGAATGAAAAAGCCAAACCACAGCTTACTTTTCCTATGCTGTGCTTGACACGAAAAATAAAATGACGAAAAAGCAAGAAACGCCATCACTTGCCAAGCACAGAAGGACAGATGAAAGCCCACATAAAGGATCACTGACCTACACTCCACCAAGATTTATAAACATGGAACAAGATTTACAAACAAGCAACAAATGCGCTGAACGGGACATGAAAGAGGAATAAACTTGATTCCCTCTCTTACTCACTGACTTTTCCAAATCTATCTCTCTTATTCGCAAACGTTCCTTTTCTTTCTTTTTCCATCTAAGCCTCAAATCGGCTCTTCTTTCTCTTCTTCATCTTTTTCCACGTCGTCTCACCATTCCAACCCCTTCCCTTTCCCCCTCGTTTCATTTACTTTTCTTTCAGTCTCTTCCATCGCGTCTCGTGCTCTAATTCTCACTAAGCTACTTAGCTGACGCACCTATCACTAATCCACGAATATCCAGAATGGACAAGGCACGTTGATGAGGGCGTTCACTTCCTCTACTCTATAATGCTTCTCACTTTCCAAGCACACACAATCCCTGTGCTTTTAAAATGACAGTTCTTTCTTTCCACAAAACGAGTTATTAAAATGATCGCTTATGCTGATTTTTTTCAGAAATTGTTATTTTCAATTGCTATGATCTACTGGAAATAGATATCAAATATTCTTGCCTAATGTATAATATATAACACTTCCTAATGAAGTAATGAAGAAAATTAGTAATAACGTTATGAAGGAAATTTTAGTATGAAAATAATTGTTAGCAATTACGACCTCTACAATATCACCTTTTTAATGTCTATTTCCACTTTTTGAATGACATCAGCATACAATACATAATTAATATGAACGGCTTTCATTGTAATTATGAAACATCGATAACAATGCTATAATAAGAAAAAATATTAGTCGAACAAACCTACATGAATGAATACCAGTTTTAAAAAAGCTTTGGCGAAAAACTACGAGACATTCAACACGTAACTGTCGCATGAAAGGAAAATGGAATACATAATTTATTATTATCTTTCGATACTGCAATATGAGGACAGCCACTAATTAAACATATAATTACATGACGTTCCAACATTTCGAAACCTCAATGGCTGCAGCGAGAGTTTTCCCACGCAAAAATCGAATTGCATACTTCCTGCATGTGACCATCCAGTCCATCTGCAGCTGCTTTCGATATGTGAGAGAGAGAGAGAGAGAGAGAGAGAGAGAGAGAGAGAGAGAGAGAGAGAGAGAGAGAGAGAATTATCAACGAATAATGACGTGTCCTAAAATAAGTGTAGCTTTACAGTTTATTCGCAGTTTTCACTTGGAAAAGCTTCAAGGTTTTAAACATTTCATATACAGTACAATTACCTTCAAATTAACATCAGCGTAAAACATTCAACCAAGAAATATATATGATATTCTTACTAAGGATTGCAACATTAAATACGTGCATTAATGAGCAACAATCTGTTATTTTGCTTTCTCCATCATCCTGTTCCTGAACTTCACAGTCTCGCCTAACATACGCAGCTTGAACTGAGAGGTCTTGTTATTGGCTTCTTCCCTCAAACTCCAATTTTCCCTTCCCCTCCCCTTCCCCCACCCCTCTTCTCTTCATACTGGTTCAATTCTTTCCCCTCCACAGTAATAGGGTAATATGAATCTTCTGGGAAATGCCAATGGTACTCAAATATTGATGGATGCCAAACGTGGGAAAGAGATATGCATGATCGAGGACAGACATTTGCTTACTGAGGGTCTGTTCGGCCCTTACCCTGACCCTCACATCTCTTGACAGGAATAGATTTTCCATCCTTTAGTCTCTCTCTCTCTCTCTCTCTTTCTCTCTCTCTCTCTCTCTCGGCGATAAAACCTAAACCTCTCCCAATCATGTAAGAACTAAAACTCTCTCTATAATGGTTATAACGATAAGCAAAAACACACGCTGGCATATGGCGGGCTTAATATAGTGACAGCAACATATCCTGACGCTCAAACGTCAGATCTCTCTACCCCTCGTGTTAGAGCAATCAATCTCTCTCAGTCACTCTCTGTGTTCGTGTGAAAGTACATAACAGCCAGTCTGACCACACTTCACGCGACCCGTGGGAGAAAAGGGGCACATGCCTAATGAAAAGGCACATGTGGAAGGGCACAAGGAGCAGAGAAAGGGAGTCAAGTAAATGAGAACGGACGTGGAACAGAAGCGTTGATGGGCACAATAGGGTTGGGTATCAGGGTACAGGAGTTGGGTACCAGGCCCACATGAGATGGGGATCAGGGACAGGCCGCTGTGCAAGGGTTGGGTATATGGGTACGGAGATTTGGCAAGGGTTTTGGTATCAGGGCAGAAAAGGATTGGGTATCAGGGCACTTGACTGATGAGATGAATATCCGGAGGCAGAGGTTGGCCTTGTTAAGGCACACAATAAGTTCGGTATTTAAGTGCAAGGACTGTATCTGAGCATAAAAGACTTCCATACCAGAGGATGGGTAAACAAGTTACAAGGACTGGTATAAATTTCCATAAAAGAGACAACGGAAAAAAAATCACTCGATACCAAAGACCCAGTCTACATTGAACATTATAGTCGTGAGACAACAAGAGAATGGGCAAAGGTACTTTGTAAGTTCAATCTGTTCCAGTTCGGATTGCCCTTTTTCTACCTTGCTTGGCACAATAAATCCATTGTACGTACAGTTACGAATGGCATTTATTCGTATCTCGGAAAAAGCTCCTCGATTCTGGATAAAGATCCCATTAATCCCATTTATTTCGTATTATGCGACAGCTTCCATCACTTCTGTCTACAGTACATATGGATTTGGCTAAATATTTCACAAAATTTGATCCTGCTTAGAAGTTGACGTACACCCATATAACTTTATATTGTAAAACAGCATGATTTATAAAATTAAGATAAAATATCAACCATACAATTCGGCATCTATACATTCACTACCAACATCATTGGTTCTATCATTACGAGTTAACTATATCAACGTCTCTGCAAAACTAATTAACTGAAGTCATATATATATATATATATATATATATATATATATATATATATATATATATATATATAGATATAGAATGCTTGTATGTTTGGATGCTATAGAAATCCGAACCGTTTCACAGACCCAGAAAAAATTTTGCACACAGCCCCTCTGTCACCAAAGAAAGGTTTATCACTCAAAATCAAAGCCCTACTCCATGACACACATCCAAACACGGACAAAACAAATTATCGGTGCTGTTCACCTTTTTTTCAGTAACTTTATGAGTCACCAGTAGCCTGGGTGGAAAACCACCACCTTTTCTGTTGGTGACGTCATTAAACTCCTCCCACAGCAAACCCTATAATCAGTTTAGCACATCCAAAAAATTATACAGATGCATTTGACTGTATTAGAATCACTTTCATTCAGTCATAAAGCAATGTAATTCAAAATACAACTTCTACCACCACATCAGTCAGCCCTTACAATCCTCGCCACGGAATAAAGTAGTAACTGGCCAAATGCTCCAGTTTTTCTTCCAGGCACTGCCAGACATATGACTGACCTGCAACAATACATCCCCAATAACGCCAATTTTTTTTCAGAATTTAAGTGAATTTTGATCATAATTTATGATAATTAATGATATAGTTTACTAACTCGATAAAACCAACATTGAAAACGTATATCTACAATTTCTATAATAGACCATTCAGACTTCGCCCTATACGTTCCCTCAGAAATGCCAGAGGAAACCGAACACAGTTGCAGCTCTCTTAACGGTGTCTAAAATTACCATCGTGATAATAATTTAATATTTATACAGCTGACAGTCAAACATTTTGGTTTTATATGATGACGTTCGCATACGAGTCTTGAAAACGAGGTGATAATCAGGCGACTGAACGATCCCCAGTCAACTGAAGTTGCGCGCATGCCCAAACCACACTTCGTCCCCGGAGACCAGCGGTTTTTAACCTGTAGGACATGGCATGGCCAGTTCTGAGGGGGGCCATGACACGGTCATCTTCAAAATAGTATTTAAAAAATTAAAAATTTAAAAAATCATTTTCATAAGTGAAAAAGTGTAATTTGAGTCTTGATTATAATGCACATGATTTATTTACAATAAATGTGGGCCAGCGCTTTCTTTCATAAATGAAAATGTATAACTAATAGTGTTCTGAAAAATAATTCCATAAATGAAAATGTAAAATTAATAAAGTGTTCTGAAAATGCTTTATAATAATTTTATTACTATCATCATTACAAAAATCTGAAGGGCAGTGGGCCATGAGTATTTAGGGATGCTAAAAATGGGCCATGGGCACAAAAAAGGTTGAAAACCACTGCCGTAGACCTACTGACATGTCTTTCATCAGTTGTGGTTGTTTTTTCATCATTGCTGTGAAATCATACTATTAAATTCTGATTTGACTGAAAGAGAGAAGAGAGAGAGAGAGAGAGAGAGAGAGAGAGAGAGAGAGGGGTGGGGAAGGCTAACGTTCGTACAGGCTTTCAATGACAGATCAGTTCCTTTGTGATATTCGCATTTAAGTATGACTTGATACGATCACTGACGTGGCATTCTTTTGTTCATGGAGGGTATATATATTTCGTCAAAGGGTTCCCTATTTAGTCTCTACTGCGATTCATCCGCTATTCATTTCCATGGGTGAAACTTCACCTACTAACCTTTCGGTATACGTGAATTTTTGTTCGTTGCGAAGTCTGTAAGACACTGTCATCTTTTACCCGAGCAGAGAGTCTTCTTTAATGAATTCAACATAGAATTATCAATCACAGGAAAGAAAAGCATTTTAAATGATAGTACACTTGCTTTACACGAAAAAACAATTCAAAGGAGATGTAAGAAAATTTTTCAGTGTATTTCAAAGTTTTTCTGGGAAGAGCCAGGTCAGTCAGCTAATACATACATACATATATATATATATATATATATATATATATATATATATATATATATATATATATATATATATATATATATATATATTGGCCTTGCTAGTAGATTAAAGTTCCTGGAGTAAATAAGAGTGCAGAGCTTCATGAAATACATTTGGGTAGCAGCATAAAGGTTAAAAGTAAGTCGCTCTGACGAAAAGTATTCACAATTACACTTCATAAAAATTAGCATCTGTAACAGTAAGTTGATGGCTGTAATAAATCTGTTCATTGTTTGGCTGAAGCAAAAGTTGAACTAAATGTGGGTTAAGCTGAAAAGGAGGGGATGAAAGTGTGGCTGCAAGTGCAGTTAAGGCAAGTGCGAAAAGCATAAAGAGAAGTGGATGAAATACTGGCTACGGCTGAAGACGATGAGATGGAAGGGCTACAGGAGGATCGCATAAAATTCAATAAAGGCGACACAGGGTCAATATAAAGTGTTTGTGGGTGTATGAGGGTAAGAACAGGGAATGAAAACAGTTCGGCAGTATGGTGGTGAGTGACAGATTTAATGAGAGAGAGAGAGAGAGAGAGAGAGAGAGAGAGAGAGCTCTGAATAATGAGAAAAGAGGTGGTTAGTGAGAGTCTGCAAATACTGGTGGAAGTGACTGTCAAATACATAAGGGGGATTATTAAGACGATGACGAGTGGACACTTGAAACATGGAATTATAAGATGGTGGTGATAGCATGATTATGTGGCTGACCGGAGTTTATATATGTCTGAATTAAGGAAAGGCTCCGTAATTGCCGAGGTTTTGCGTGAGGAGTATATACAGTATACCACTGAATCGACATAAAAGTGATAAAATCAAGAATTATAAAGCAAAGCATTACTTAAGTGACAAAATGTTGATGCACAGATGACAGAAGGAATAAAAGAGGGAAAAGGGGTGGGGGTTCAGACAAGGACTAGGGTGTGTAGATCATGGGTTTACGATACAATTAGGTGAGTATTTTAAACGTAAAGGCGCAAAGCTGTAAGTGTGGCATAGACAGACCAAGAAAAGGTCTTATGACAGAATCGACTGAAGCAAAGTGGAGGATGCTGAGGATGTCTGGTTTAAAAATATAAGTTTTAGATAGGCAGTAAAAACACTAGAAGTAAGATGTACATCAGAACATGTAGAGAGAAGAAAGACTGGTGTTAGGTGTAAAAGTGGGTATAAAATAAGGGTGTGCTGTGTCTCTATGGCAGTTTAATATCTAAATGGATGCACAGATATGAAAAGCCACAGAAAGGGCATTTATTTGTTACCGATGTAAAGTTCTGGGATAAAAAAATAAGTTGAGAATGGATTATGGAATGGATCATGAACACCAAATATACAGTAATCACTGGGGATAGTGAGAAGAATCTGCGCTATCTAGTGGAGTTTGAATATGTTTGCAAGAGATGAAAAGTGAGAGCACATGCAAGCAGGAGCTGGGTTATGATGGAAAACGGAAACCTGGAAGATAGGGTAATGATTGCAAGCATAAGGTGGAGGAATGGAATGGAAGAATAGAAATGGCGGAATCCCAAAAACATTTGGAAGTGAGTATTACAAAGGATAATGGCAGGATGAGAGAATGGGAAAGTCACAAAAAAGGTAAAGCAGAGAATATGGGGAGGAAATCGCAATAGGCTGAAGAGACTTGGAATGTATATGAATACCACTATGGGGAAATAAGAAGGTATTATTGACCAAACTCTTCTTCACAGAAATGAACTGTAGATGAAAACGAGTTTTCTCCCGAAGTGAGGTCGGTAAAGCTTCGTCCTTAGAACCTGGAAGACACACTTCAAATCTTGCCTGAGATGACCCAGCAGCCACGACAAAAATGCCAGAAACTATTAAGCCACCGTCATTGAAAGCAGATGTTAAACAAAAACAAATACCCAAGAACAGTAAAAATAAGCATTCACATATTATTGCTAAAACAATACATCCCCCTACCAACCGCTGACCAACTTCTAAGAGCTGTTAATCAGCTCAGCAGTCTGATTAAACTAAAGTATACTTAAGAGCACTAACACTGACAAAATGATACACGCACATAATACTGTTCTTGTAGTGGTAAAGAGAGCCACAATTTGTGATCAGGTGAAAGCCAAGGTCAGTCGCTAGTTACTAGATCTGGTATAACCCGAAAGAGTTTCTTTAGTGGAGTTTCTCTATCTTTTAATGAATTTTATCAGTACCACATCCACAGCCGCAAAACTAGTGAGAAAAAGACAATGACAGCAAACGACAGACATATCTAATTTTAAGGTAATTTCTAAGATCAATCAATAGACACGATACACGAAACGAAGTGACAAAGAATATTATATATACTGTATATATATATATATGTCATATTACAAAACTCCAGTTCTACTACACTAGAAGCATGAGAAATCTCCGTCTCTCGTATGACGGATTCATAGGATCTATAACGAAGTTTCCGTTTCGTTGTAGTCTCCCCTTACATTCTATGATTTTTCCTTTCATCGGCTTGCAACCGTCACCAGCACAAACAAATTGAATGTGTGTATATGTATGTATGTATGTATGTATGTATGTATGTATGTATATACATATACATATATATATATATATATATATATATATATATATATATATATATATATATATATATATATATATGTATATACAGTATATACAGTGTAATCAATACATAAAAGTATGATATATATATATATATATATATATATATATATATAGAGAGAGAGAGAGAGAGAGAGAGAGAGAGAGAGAGAGGCAGGGCTGAACCAAGGTCCAAGATGTCCGAGTCAAGTAAGAGAAAATGAAAGCAGGAAGAGTTTTGAAACTAACAAGAGAAGAGAAGATACAAAATGTCCTTTTCATCAAATTCTGCCAACAAGGGGATAAAACTTAAACACCCAACATAAAAAAAAACAATTAAGATTAAGACGCCGTTACCGAAATAATAAACAATGAAAAAGTATGACACCTACTAGATCACATTGTTTCGGAAGAAGGCTGAACAATTTGGACTGTATTCTCTCTCAAATAAAAAGTTTAAAGAGAGCCAATCATCCAAGATGGTTTATTAGGCCTTTTTACTAGGCAATTATATGTATAAAATAAGTCTCAGGCACTCAATTGGGCTAAATTAACAAGTGCCCACTTAGATGTGCATTCAAGACAGGTGCTGAAAGAAACAGATGGGATACTGACATCGATTGCATTGACTGAGGAAGCTACTGCATATGAAGAAAGAAGGATGACGGAAGTTGCAATCATTTGTTCAAGTGAACAAGGGAATAGTTTGAATAGAAGTAACTGGAAAAAGGAAGAAAGTAAGAAACATTCTGGGAGATTGCAAAAAAGAAAAAAAAAAACGTATCCCGTACGGAACCTCATCAACACTTCAAGATCATTCTAAATGATGATATATGACACAGGGACGGGCAATCTGATGGTCTACTTTTGTACCAAATTTGACTAAAACCATTTCAACCACATGGGAAGAGATGTGACGGCAGCTTCTTTTAGTAAGGTCAAGGTAAATCATTAACCTTGGTGTCATCACAAAGGACTTCATCAGTGGCGTAGGCATGGCAAAGATGAAGTCTAGACCTCTTGGAATTTAAGTTATTAAAAGAGGGTATGAAAAAGGTTATGTCACGTGAATGGATAGATCTGGGAATTTTCAGGTTGTCTGGTAATGAATAAAAAAGGAAAACGATAGGTTGATGAAAAGTGTATAAATTGGAAGTGTGATTCAACATCCCGAAAGAGCAGGCGTGCCTGCAAGACAGTATGCGCAAATGGGGTTCGATGTATTATTGATGTACATTCTGTGTAGGTGCACTAAGTGGCTAGCGTGGAAAGGTTTGCAACGACCCAGATTCAGCAGCTGCAATATAAGGGTGGCGGTGACTACAAGGTTTTTCTTTGAATTCACCCTACCCCGTAGTGAACACAGAATTACTGTTATAACTCACATTCATATATATGTATATATATATATATATATATATATATATATATATATATATATATCCTGCATATACATATTACATTTCTTGGAAGGTCCGACCATTATATATATTATTATTTTCACAACACATAATATACACACATATATATATATATATATATATATATATATATATATGTATGTATGAATATAAGATACAGATATATATTTATATAAATAGATAGATAGATATATATATATATACTATATAAAACAATGGGTAGCTACTGTATAAGGAAAACCAGATAACAGTCAATCTTATGTTTGTCAATTAACATTAAATCTGCAAAAAATTTCCACTACATTTATCCGATTCACTTACCTAACCAGTAGGTGTATCAACAGTAATTCAAACTGAACTTCTGCCTAGTGGTGCTACTATTATATCATACCATTTGCAATGAACTTTTACCCAGCTTACCCCTCGCAGTGCGTCCTGCCAATGTCCACGAACAATAGCAATTACTTTAACTACTGCGGAACATGAATGGGTAGCTTCTACATTCTGGGAATCGCAAATGTAAAAAAAAAACATTATAATAAATTTCACAAAAGAAAACTCAATAGATCCGTTACAATGAGAAAAAAAAATAAATACTGAACACTCACTCGACATTAATCTGAGAATACGGAAGCGGCTGTAAAGCTTGACATTCTCCCGAAGTTCAACGGGAAGTAACATTATTATCAACCTACTCATTTATTCAAAGCATTACCGACAATCACAAGAGAACCAAACATCAGCATATAGCTTAGGCGCCCATGATACCACCAGCAACTAATTCCGCCGTTACCAACGACAAATCTTCGGCAGCGTCACGCTAAGCGACAGCTGTAATTATCGCTGGTAACTGTCAATCACAGATTACGCCATAAAAGACCCCGATATAAGCCCCTCCGCTATAGAGCACCATGTCACCCTCCCCTAAGAACCGGGGCGACCCCCTCCCCCCAACAGTACTTCCCAACGTTCGGGCCCTAAAAACACCCTAATTTATTCCATGTAATTAAGTCGAGGGAAGGGGCGATCCCTGGGAGGAAAGTGCTTTCGAAATGCGAATCCAGCAATGGAGTGTATGAATGTTGGGACTGAAATGTTTTGGGGGCATCGTTAACCTAAATCACTGTGGGGTTTTGTCCATAGAATAAGTTTGCGCTGCTGACATCAATGGTGATGCTACTGATGCCTCTACAACTGTCATCAAGTTCAAGTTTCTATTCCAATCAATAATGCTGACGCCCTTTGCATTAATACCTTTTAGAATGACATCACTACACCTAATGCCACTATTTTCTACTGCCAGAGAGAGCCCCCAACAAAGCTGACCTTTCCATACTATCTTGCATTTAAATGCCCTTTCTGAAAGGCACCCCACCGACAATAAAAAAAAAATTACAAAAAGTATTTCCCTTAATAAAATATGGTTATCGTATAAAAGATCGCCGCTTTTATTCATGTAACTCTTATTCAACTTGTTTTTGAATGTTAGTTACTGCAGTTCCTTGGCCTTGAATATTTTAAAAGCCGATTACATAATTCAACTAAGGCCAACTTAAAAGGACAAAAGCAAAACCGAATCTTGGTCTAGGTAGGGGGAGTTGTCCAGTAAGCCATTAGGTCAAGGTCTAGAGAATCACGAGTGTTTCTTTTGGTATGAAAACCTCAGCTAACATAACACTTTTTTTTAAAACTTCACACCAGCCTCCATTAACCCACTTACTGCAACAAAAGTTTCAATTAAAATTACTCTCACAGCTTTATCAACGCTTAAAACTATATCAAAACCTTCAGCCAACAGGCGTTTAATTTCAAATTATAACATCATCGTCAAAATAACATCAATATGCCTCGAACTTGCTATACTGCAAAAATACAACAACTGTCCAACACAACACGGACAACCAAGAGGAAGGGGCATAGGGGGGGAGGGGGGAGTGGAATGCAAACAGTGAAAAGACTCATCCATCTGCTGCACCACGCAGCTGTTTAAAGAGCAGGGCGGGGAAAATCTTCCCCCTCCTTCTAACGCACTACACTCACACATCCCCATTTTTAAAACCACCCTTTTTCTGTCAATAGACTTCGCAAGCCCGCATGGGCTTCTAGCGCTATGCTAATTTATACTCCCTCGGCGGCGCACTACCGCACATGCGGAAATAGATACAGACAGTGTTTGTCTTTGAAAAGTAGTAATGGTATTCAAAGAACCAGTGAGATCAAAATAATTTTCCATGCATTATAATAGTGACATACAAATCTAAGGTAATGCAATGAATTTATCATTAACATCGATATGAGTACAAACTTATATATATTAATATTATATATATATATATATATATATATATATATATATATATAATATATATATATATATATATATATATATATATATATATATATATATATATATATAATATATATATAGATAGATGGCTAGATAGGTGGATAGGAACTTTCTCAGTCACACTGTACATCAGGTTTTGTATCCAAATATAAGAACTTGCCAATGCTCGAATCACATTCCTGATCAGCCGTTTATGCCCTTCCTTCAAAAAATTGCGGAACACTGTCTCCCTCTGTGTCCTAAATCATTGCGATTTCGAATGTGCTTATTCCCTGATGAGCTCTTAGACTAAGTTTTTAACTCCTGTGGGAAACTGACATGTACCAGCATGTGATGTTAGTCTTTAAATCGAGGAGTTATTGGATAATATCCAACTTATTATGAGAAAAACAACAGCAATGCAATTTCTGGCAAAAGCAGAGCTTGATTTGAATACCATGCAATTCTTTTCACCACAGAAAAACACAAAAGAATTTGGTAAACATATCTGACTGACTAATATGACCCCACCGCTCACTCAAAAATTTAACATTTCAAAATCCGTAATACTATAACGAAGTAAAAAGCTTAAGAAAACACTTTCTAAGTCTCGAAATCAGCACATTTGCGTATGTCTGCATTGCTCTTGAATACCACTCATCTGAAATATCAAAAGGAGGATACCAATGTCAATCATTCTTAAACCGAGACTCACGGTATTCACTATACAGAACACAAACAATGGCCTTCATCCTTTATAACAAATGAACCTCAAGGATTACAGAAGCCATCACTTAGATACAAATGCAACTCTTCATACATATAAATTACAGCAGTCCTTTACAACGTTAACATTTATGGTATACCACAAAATATCGAGTAAGGAAACGGTGTTAGTCACAAAACAAAACCATACTTTCAGGTACCACAGGCACTCTCCGTATGCAGTCCAGTGACAATGGTGTCATTATCAACACGAAGCCAATCAAACAATTTTCCACGCCCTATAACCATATTCGAAATACCAGTGGAATCATGGGAGAAATACATCATAATATCTGAAGAACAAATGCAATCTACGAAATATTATTATAAAGGATGAAAGATTTTAAAATGATCTAGCTAGGATTATAAGAAGTTATCAATAAACTCAAGTTTAAACAGTCACAGTATATGTTATAAACACTGATTTTAAGTATGTATGTATATATATATATATATATATATATATATATATATATATATGAAAATGACAACGAAGTTGCATCATTTGCTTTTCCAGACCATGTCCGAAGGCAAGAAGGGAATGGATGGAGGAAAGGTAGTATCATAAAAGCCAAAGAGAAGCTAAAATTCAACAATTTATTTAATAAAGGAGAGTTATGCAGAAGCAGATGAAACAATGCTAGGAAAAATTACACTTGACGGTACAGAGAAAAATTTAATATGTATCAGTGTTTTTTCCAAAATGATATGAGATTACTTAACAATGAAAAGGACCTGAAAGCCAACAACAAATAAACAACTGACGCAATACAAAGAACTAACCCCTTTTATGAGACCATTAGAAACTTTTCTTAAATTGAGATAAGGAAAATTCTTAATTTGCATAAATATCTTGGAGATATTATAACTAACCAGAGCTGTTATACTAGTGGTTTAAACTTTTCTAAATGAATGAACACTACCACAAATAACTTGAGTCAATTATACCTAAATTATAATATATACAAACACAATATATATATATATATATATATATATATATATATATATATATATATATATATATATATATATATATATATATATATATGCATGCATATGCATATATAGACAGTATTAAAGCATACGGTGTACATAATTCTGCATATACTAAATGTTAAAAATACATTAGTTTCAAAATTTCATTATCTAGTTCCCGAATTACTATGGCTGTAAGATTAAATTCACTGGATATTCATTAAAATTAATGATATGTCAACAAACAACAAAATTAAATTTTGCGCGTATCAAACTTCGGAATTTCTGTCAATGATAAATACTAGTTCCATTTGCATTACCGAATTTAAAAGTGATGCTTTGTTTTCATTTCTTCTTTGAAACCTTATCTGGAGTTTAAATACAATTTTTATTCTAAACTGAACTTCTTACGAATCATTTCTCTTCTCTGTTTAACATTCAAGAATAGAAACGGGGAAATATTTATCAACACAATGAATTCTCACTTACATCTTATAAATAAATACATACATGTACATATATATATGTATGTATATATATATATATATATTATATTATACACACACATATATTACAATACACATATATATAATATATATATATATATATATATATATATATATATATATATATTGTGTGTGTGCACATAGCTTCTACAATATCCTACATCAACAACATCAATGTACATAACTGAAGTGCTTGCAAATATAGAAACAACTGAAAATCATATCAGTATAATGATTCTGAGTCACAATACAAAATAAAAAAGGTTCCAATGCTTCAAAATAAAAGGAAAAATACAAAAACTGTTCTGCCTTAAAACAATCATCAATGAATTTAAGAATACGAAAAAATTCTAATATAACAAAAAATTCACATTACGAATAACCTGACTAGATATTGAATTCGCCATAAACTCACTGTTTCACAATAACAAAGATCAGCTACATTATCTTTACAAAAAGGAATAAACAACTAGATTAAAAAATACTTTATAAGTAAATTGTAAACTAAATTACTCGACAAGAAAGAAAACTGTGCATAATCTTGCCAACAACAAACATTCTAAAATGGCAGGGAAAGAATCTTTCACAATTACCAAAGAGAAAACAACTCGACGCAATGATCCGAAAATAAAAATTAATGCTTCTACAAAGAAACAGAAATCCGACATAAATCAGAATTAAGAGAACGAAAACACAGAAGCCATCCGGGAGAACCGTCCCCCAAAGAAGAGAAAACAAACTGGGCCTTCGCCAGCGAAACAGCACAACAAACACAAGGCACAAAAGTACAAAAATCGATGAACCGAATTAGGAGCGGGGGCCCTTCCCACCATGAAGGTTAAGAACAAAGAGCACGAATTGGCCTTGAATGTATAGAGAGAGGGAGGGAGAGAGAGACACACACACACACAATACGTTGGCAACAGAAAACCGGAGGAAAAGGCGTCCTGCGTCCGTTGCCTGGTAACAGCGGGGGAGCTGACGCTTAATCGATAAATATATTTATATATATCATATGGGCTGATGAGGAATGGGGAGAAGGGAAAGGGAAGGCAGCTCCCTTACCGGAGGGGAATTGGAGGAAAGGGGGTGCGGATCTCTATAATCAGGATTTGGCGATTGGAGAATGAGATTTGAAAAGCGAAATGTCAGGGTGACGGGGTAGGATTACATCAGGAGGCTGTTGTGCAAACAACGGCAAGGAAGTGGAATGAAACTGGAACAGCCTCAAAAAAATGTACAACAGAGAGTGAGAAAGTATTACACACTCCTTACGCCAATAATACACACACACACACACACACACACACACACACACACACACATATATATATATATATATGTATATAATGTAGCACTGAACGAGCTCAATTTTGCAACATACTCGTCCTGTGTATAACATGACATTAAACCTTTGAGATAAATTAAACTCACAGAACAAAACAATAACTGATATCGTAACAAACAAAGATGCTAATGGATAGCTATATAGCTTTATCAAGGGCAAGATTAAAAGAAAATGATAGGTTTACAAGCAAAGATGGTATGGTGACAACCATGCACACACTATATATATAGATAGATATATATATATATATATATATATATATATATATATATATATATATATATATATATATATATATATATATTATATTTATATATATTTACGGATGCTCTTTGACAGAGATGATTTTTCTCGTGTCTGTTTAGTATACTGTACTGAGAGACGATGTGAAAATCTATAAATACACAGCAGATGCAACTGCAAAGTTTTCGGAAAAAGAAACTAGGTCATGAATGAAGAGTACAATGGATTATGCTTGCAAATAATTCTTGTAAAAGAATTTTAAAATGCTTACATGTTGTGAAATTTAATTCAATTTTAAGATGAGTTTGGCTTAGAGAGTTAATGGAAACCAGGACTATAAAACAATGAACGTTTGTTAAGTATACCTTAGTTTAACCAGATCACTGAGCTGATTAAAAGGTCTCCTGGTGCTGGCCCGAAGGATTCGATTTATTTTACGTGGCTAAGAACCAATTGGTTGCCTAGCAACGGGACCTACAGCTTATTGTGGAATCCGAACCACATTATACCGAGAAATGAATTTCTATCACCAGAAATAAATTCCTCTAATTCTTCATTGGCCGGCCAGAGACGCGAACTCGGGCTAGCAGAGTGCTAGCCGACAACTCTACTGACTCGCCCAACAAGGAACTAATGAACGTTTGTGAGGATGGTGGAGAAAGCCAAGTGGTTGACTGGTACATATACAAGGCAGTAAATGTAGATGATGATGGTAAGCGAGAACAGATTCAAAAAGGAAGGAACAAGAATATCTGAAAACTAATGAAAACAAAACTTGCGTAAGACGATTGTTTAGACAACTAAGCTACAAGAAAGTGTGATGTGGATACTGAATGCGAAAGAAAACAGAGAGATAACACGATGGATCACTGCGTTTTGGAGAGGGCTGGTCAAGGACTGAAAGAAAGTGAAAAAGGGTGTATAATTCAGGTGCTTTGGGAGGAAGAAGAGGAAGACGGAAGGTAAGAGACTGACTGAATGGACCAGGTGTCTAATCTTCACTTAGGAACATAAACATGATTATATTTTTAGACAAACAATTTTTCGTGCCTGGCCTATGGTTGCTTACTAAAGCTCACTAATGATGTCAACCAAGACCATTTAGTCACTATATGTAAGAGAATAAGGCACAATAAAGGCAACCCTGATTTTGGTCTTTTTATTTTCAACATTAAGAGAGAGAGAGAGAGAGAGAGAGAGAGAGAGAGAGAGAGAGAGAGAGAGAGAGAGAGAGAGAGAGAGAGGGACAGTTCGTGGCATACACACAAAAAGTTTCCTTTACCGTTTCCAGAATCTGAGTCGGTTTCACCACTGACCCAGTCCCCCCCCACCGCAACCCCCAGAAATGTCTATTCCACCACTGCCACTACCTTTACAAAAGAACAAACACCTGCTCTACCCCTACAACACCTGCATCCTATTCAGACATTTGGTGGACGGCAGCTGTTGCCGACGATGATGGTGTCCGGGCGTTTTGAAAAGGCGTCCTGTCACTGATTTTTCTGAGAGGACGATTATCTTCGGATGGAATAAAAGGTGAGCATTTTATTAAATGTTTTATGAAAAGATAAATTTACTCCAATTTAAGGAGGAAATAAATTGTGGATTATTTATTCTTATTAAAATGATGAAAAGGCACGATTGGCCGGATATATTTCCTTCCGCTTTTACTTGACGACACCAGACTCAATATGCATTAATATAATAATACACGATTCAACTTTCTTGTACGAGTCTCACTTGATATAAAATGTGACTGTCCAACTTCTCAAAAATGTTAAATGTCTATGCTTAAATCATAAGTATTTTAATAGGCATTTTTTAAAATACGAATAATTTCACATTTAGTTTCTCCACTGTCATCCAAATCGTACTGGAATATGTATGAACACTTTCATCTCAAATAGATATATGATAATTCTAGGTCAAGTAAATATGAAAAAGCCTTGAATAATAGGAATAAAACATAACGTATTAATCTTCATGAAAAGAAAAAAAAATAGCTGAAATATAACATAAGCGGCAACTGGAAAACGGCACAAGGCGACTGGAGTACAACACCCACCACTGTTGCTGAAAAACAATAAAACGAAGTTGCTGGAATACAACATAAACATTAAATGGAAAACAGTATACTGAGTATATACCTGCAACATTTCAAATATTTGGAATTCATATGCCAAACACATGAAATACAATATAAGCAGTAGCCGAAATGCAACGGAAGCAGTCTTTATAAAACCGCGTATCTTGTATGTAGAATAATACACAAGTACCTGAAATCAAACATCTGCAATAATTCTAAGGCGACATTTGCAGAAGCATTTACATGAAATAAATCCACAATGACCTTTCCCTCGCAGATACAACGGTATAAGCACCAGGCACACAAATACAGAAAGCAAGCATGATTCACTACATCAAGCTCACATGGAAGAAATGAGTGAATTAAATTTGTTAAGCTTCCTTTGATACTCGGGATAACACAAGAAAAGATTCGTTACCTGAAGCACAGCTTGAATTTCAGTTCTTAATAAAATCCCACTCAGTGATTGTAAATAATCGGATAACAGATTATGGGAACAGCAAAATACTAATCTGTTTTTTACAATTCACTCAGATCAGCCGATCAAACCATTCCAACGTTAATCCACTGTAACATGGCTACTTTCCAACTGATCAGACAACAAAAGAAACATCTGTGTCTGCACATCACTTTATGCGTTTATTTTCATTTTTCTTGACGCAGACGGAAGCCAGTGCTTTCAAAACAATGCAAATATAGTTTAGATATTGAACCCTAGGGGGAGGAGATATTGTGATGGACACGTCTCTTAAGAGCTCTTAATGATCATCACAATTATCAACACCATCCTTGGAAAAACAAACACACAAAACTGGTAAGCGGACGCTTTTAAAACAAGAATAACTCCAAACCACTGAGTACGAGAATTCAATGGAGTTTAACCAATATCAAACATTCAATGGAACGACGGACCCCAAAATAGTTAAAAACAGCGTATTCGTGTAAATCAAATACTTGACTAATAAAAAAAAAAAAAGCTTTCTCCGACTCTTCCTCTTCAGAACAAAAATATATAAACGCACAAATATTTTCAGTCTTGACAAAATAAAAAACAAACAATCACTGATCCATCAAAGGTCATGCCAAACTATCTTCCACGATGAAAAATAAATCCTTAATCCATCATAAACCTGAATCCCTAATCCGTCACAAACCTGACGGCTAACAAATCCCCCAATCGGGTGCTACGGTGCTAATTAGCTAAATGACCACAGCTATACATCCCTTGGTCATGTAAGCACAGTTGGTTGCTTGAATGCACGTGGCTGTGCAAGCACGTGACGGTAGAAACGCGAGTAAGGCTAACATTAGCAGGGTAATAAATTAGAAAAAAAACAACTGCCAATTTCTAAAGAGTTTTTTCTTAACACATGCAATGCTTACTTAAATGAGGTAAACGTACACATACGCAAAATTTCAAAGTTACTTCTTCTGCATTCACTTTCCTATTTTGAATCAAGGATAAACCCCTGGGCAGGAACTTATGCAACATTACGCCACTTCATACACCTACACAGAAGGCTCATCAGCAGCGTGTCGAACCCCCTAGACACTACTGCATTATTCACATCCTAACTCGCAAGATCTTACTAGCCTATACAACATTTCATTCCCACTATCTATCCAGCCCTCCTAATTAATTCCAAATTTTATAAAACATTATTATCACCAACCATTCATCACCCATACTTTCCAAAAGACCAACCCATTATTTAACTCACCTTAATTACTTTGTAAATATACATACATACATACATACATACATACATACATACATACATACATACAGTATATATATACTGTATATGCAATATGTATGTATGTATATATATATATATATATATATATATATATATATATATATATATATATATATATACACACAGTACGTATATATGTTATGAAGTTACCATACGCCATAAATTATGATCACATATCAGTTAAACATTATAAATAACCCAAACATACACTAACACACACATATATACGATTATTTGCTGATAATCTTGAGATAATTATTGCGGAAGAATAAAGTTTTGCAATACGGAGTCAGGGAGGAAATGAAACTTGATTAGCCTTTAATGCCAGAGAGGCCCAGAGGTCCTAATTAACCTGGCTTACAGGTAATCGATGAAGGGAAATTACATTTGCTGCATTATGAGAGACCTGATGGAGTTTTCACGGATACAAGAAAATTTTATCTATTTAATTTTTGTGTGGTTTAGAGGGGTTACTTTATTTATCGATTATTGTTGTGTGTGTGTGTGTGTGTGTGTGTGTGTGTGTGTGTGTGTGTGTGTGTGTGTGTGTGTGTGTGTGTGTGTGTGTTTAAAGGTCGGATAACACCGATTTTCACCTAAGTTATCTGTCAAATGTATTACATTGTTTTATGATACACAGGCTGACGCATTTCCGTGAGTCCCGATGGCCCATGACGTCATAAGAGTGATACCCTGGAACAGTAGCCCATATAAGCTTGTATAGAAATTATGAACACTGAGATAAATTTCATGTTGATTGCTCATCGTCGAGTTACCAAGTGCACTTGTAATTATAAAGAGCACTTAATAACTTCAGCACTTTCTTAATCCGGCACAGGTGTGTGTTTGTGTGTGTGTGTGTGTGCAAATCCACTTACCAAAACAACAGTTTCTCGTTTGGTTGTTTATGGCTGTACGCATTTTCGCAAGAGTGCAAGGTTACTAACAATACTTTTCTCATTCTCTTACTTTTTTAACTATATTCGTCAACAAAGAGTAGCAGCTCACGACTAGTTGGGATGACATTTTTTATCTCTGTTTTATTTTCTGTTTTTAATACGATCTGCTTCAAAATTAATGAAAAATTTTGTCCCTTGGTCTTAATCGAGAATGCGTCCCCTCATTAATCTCACAGCTTTTCGCTAAAGAAAGGAAAAATTCAAAATACCGAGTACATTTCATGATTGCCTATACTTTTTTTTTTGGTCCGACACCTGCATTTCAACAAAAAAAAAAGGGGGGGGATGGATTTTATTAATTCCAATATAAATCGGCGCTGAACTTGCTCCAATATCTAGGATTATCTAATTTTGCACTATGGTCGAGAAAGTGGAAAGTTTAATGTATCCTTTGTATTTTACTTACTCTTTCCTCTGAAATATTTCTCACTCTCCACTCAGATAATAATAAAATGGCATTTAGTTTATTCTCTATACCATTTTCTAAAATATTGAAAAACATAGGTGCATATTTGTTTGCATGTACACACGTATATATGAATACATTTGAAAATAAATACAGTACCACAAGTATACAGATGTGAGATATATACTGTGTGTGTGTGTGTATATATATATATATATATATATATATATATATATATATATATATATATATATATATATATATATATATATATAATACGTGGCATTATGTCAGTTTGAAAATGTTCCATCCACTTTATTGTCAGTAAAGCCTAACTTCACGGCGTTATACCGGTGTTGTTTTTCATTTGTTTCAATTTGCTAATTATCACAAAATGTGTTAATAATTTAACCTTAAAGCCTGTCAAAATGCATCATTTAAGGTCCGTTGGCCCTGACCCAATTAGGCTACGCATTTTACCCACTTTGTGAAAATCACTCGAATTCTCTTCTGTATCAAAAACAGCAATCTTGCAGTATGACTAGAAAAATAATGTCTGTTTCAACTAACAACTCATACACTAGCATTTTGCCAAGTCGCGTCAAGTCTGGGTGCAAAGGAAAAGATTACATGACAAAGTAAACATACAAACGTAATTACAAACCAAGAGAAGGGCTGCGCCTATGATATTCGCGTGAATAAGATTATATTATTAATTTCCAGAATATGGCTACTTACATTTCTTGGAACTGCTTTCATTATTTGTTCTCCTCATGTATATGGTCTCTTGAACTCTGCAACAGATATATTTATCATTTCGCTCAGGTGGGTTCTCGAAAATAACAACCCAGAAGCTATAAACATTATCAAAGAGGTAAGTTTATGAGTGGTCCCTCAGAAATGGAAAAGCTTACGCATGGAACGCCCTTGCTCTCTATTTCAAGTCTTAAGGGGGGTCAGTTCTTTTTCATCCTAAGATTCTTCCTGATTTAAGATTTTCGTAGCAAAGACGTAAGACGCAGAAGTCAAAACCTCGCCTTGTATCAAAATGGAAAAAATGTTTAAAAAGAAATAATTGGCTTACAAAATATTTTAAGGATAAATACAAAAAGGACAACGGTTCACATCTAATAATTATCATCGGAACCTATCACCTATCACGTATTATAAAAAAAAAAAAACTTTAAACGTTAAACTTCTATATGATATCAATAACCTATTCTTGACTGCGGAATAAGAAATAAGAGAAACATTCAATGCAAACATGAAAAGAACGGTCATGCGGAAGTTTCTGAAGCAGTGGTAGATGTGTGTGTGTGTTTGAGGGGGGGTGGGGTTGGGGTGGGGTGGTGGGGTTGGGGGTGGAATGGGGCGCACACGTGCTAGTGACTCAGAAAGAGAAGGCTACAGGAGCCTCAATCACATCCATAGACGCCACAGACGTCTTTGTTTGCCTCAGCAGTATGTACAAATAAAGGCTTTCTCAGGCCTATGTTGCCTTCCTTCAACACAAAGGCTTACCACACGTGCGCCTCTCTCTCTCTCTCTCTCTCTCTCTCTCTCTCTCTCTCTCTCTCTCTCTCCTATTAACAGCTTACGGCATACAAACTCGGAAAACTATTTCCAACGATTAATAAAAATAATACACATACTCTTACATGCATACATACGAGCATATCGTATAAACACACAAAGAAAATGCGAATAGGGAATAAACCTGTATCACGAAACCTAAAATATTTAAAAAACAAAAATACCTATTTCATCATTATTAATCACATTAAGAAGATGAAATGTAAGGAATCAAAATTCAAAATATGAGGAAAAAGGTGGACATTTTCAAGAAAAAAAAATTCGAGTTAAAAAGTGTCTGGAAAAGCCCTTTATGTCTTTTCTATGGTAAAAACATAACCTTTACAATAATCAGAATAACTGATCATTAACCTAAATAAAGATGTCTAAGTTATATATTTTCAAATAAAAGTAAAAAAATTCAGTGGCTTTTCTAAGGGATACAGACCTTTACTGGAATATTAACGATAAAACGCAAAACGACATAAGTAACGGCACTTATAATGCTTGGACGAATTATCCTAAAATACCCAAACAATCCCGCTGTATACGACACATATCAATAAAATGGAACAACTTCCCTAAAAACCTTTTAGTTATTTTCTTATAAATCTCATAATTCACCCGATGACACTAATGTAGTCAGTTACATTTCACCTGTCACTCACGGGTGAAGATGTGGCACAGGCACAGGGGTAACACGTGATTGGCTGATAATCAACGTTTTCGATATCGTTGGCTTATTGTGATAAATATCAAACTATTTCTCCAATAACGTATTTGAATGTTTTTATAGACAGAGAAACCTCGCCCCTTCTGATATAAATCATAAACTCTTCGATTAGTATTCATAATTTACCAACACAAGCACATGAAAGACGAAATTGTACGAAACAACCTACTCAGATCTAACACAAACGAACGATGAGCTTTCGGTAATTATGATTTATCTCATTAGCATAACACAGACCACACACACACCTGGGCTCAAAAACTGTTCTAATCCCAATGATTTTCGTATCATTCAAACTTTATTCTATGTACAGTTTCATAGCATGTATATAAAAAAAACTTTTTATGATACCAAAGTAACATCTACGTCTGTAAAATGAAAAACAACGTTTAATACTGTCTACTGTTAAAACATGAAACATGGATCAATGAAGTTATTGACTCGCCAAGCATTATATTTTACTGGCCTTCTTTTAAGCGCACCTTCACTCCATTTCAGTAAAAATTAATTTTTATTGTAACCTTTAACTATTCATTCTATCAAATTATCGTTCCAATGCCCAACAATGAACATGAAATGTATGCCTAGGCTAGCCTTTTAGGCCGTAAGTCATCAACGCTAAGGATGACGGGAATTGAGTGTGATTTTAAACTTTTACTGCGTAAGTTATTTAGCTTAAGAGAAAAAATGAAAATATGCAGAACTGAAATTGTACAATACGCCTTCAGCCATAACTGAAATTTCCCGCCTTTCAGCCAATGCTGTAGTGGTTGCTCCATTCACTTCCCCAAGGCCCTAGACAGCCTTATAGATAACAATATTCCTTGCTTATTTCGAATATTAACCTATTCATGTAATTTACATGCAAGAAATTATTAAAACGCCTCTTTTCATGTGCTTTTAATGAGATAAATAATAATTGTTTAAATCATGTGCTTTTAATGAGATAAATACTAATTGTTTAAAGTTTCCGTTTAACCTGATTAGACTGTTACAAGCTCGTCACTCGTGCGCTTGTGGTGTTATATTATCAACATAAATGGGAAAGTTTGTGATCTAAATAAAAAGGTGCGAGGTCCGTTTGTATACGAAAGCTATTAAACTGCAAGAATAAGACTTGGAAACTGTGGGACTAATTAGCATTGAAGAAACGTTTAGAATCTTATCACAGCAAATGAAATTGAGGCGATATCGGAAACATTGATTTCAGCTGCACTAATAGAGAGAGTGGAAAGTCTATGACTGAAGGTATATATGTATATGCCACCAATTAGCCTATAAATCACTTGACGGCACTCCACCCTATCTCCAATGTTCCCTCAGACAATTACAAATAAAGATTCAGTGAAACTATCCAGATGTTATCATAATCCTTAATTCTTTTCCTCACTCCTTATTTAGAAAAATTCCCAGTTTCTGTAATCAGTTTTAAAAATTTGTATCTTTTAGTCCATTATGAGTACTTTAATCTTTTCTCCTCGCATCTTCTGGTAACACTGGACGATTTAAACTACTTACAAAGGTGTCAGGTACAGAAGCGAACCAAACAGCTTTGGAATTTTGACCGTGATCCCATGTTTCCCATTCCCATAACCTTCTTTCAAATGGCAGATGATAGTTTTCTTCACAGAGAGGACATTTTTTCCCTTTAGTTCGGGACCATCCACTTGTGCCATGATGCCCTTCTCTTCAGGGATACTGATTTCAACTTGACCCTTTTCCCTTATTTCTGTTGCAATTCTACCCATAGACCATGGTAATTTCTTAAAAGTTCCTCTCAAATACTAGCTTAACATGGTTAATCAACACTAATAGACTCTTTGGGGGACTCTGGTACCAGCTGAAAACCGATGTCCATTTTCAATGTTTTTAGGCCTAGCCTAGGGTAAGGTTTTGTGGACGCAAAACTCTTCCACTAATAAATTTGCACTAGGCAAAAGTAAACAATTATGGTTAAAATGCATATTATTAATTTATACTGACTAAAAATATCACTTTTATTTATTCCCCATTAACATGGGAAGTTTAAGGCTCCAAAGGAAAAAAAATCTGGCACTGGCACGTTCATACTTCAATTGCTGAATTAAGGATAGACCATTTGCGGAGAAAATTTCCATATATCATGAGGCTTCATATCCAGCAATAAAGCTCATCAGTTGCAAGTCAAATTCTCCTATACACTGTGTACAATGTGCATCCAAGTATATGCACATGCACAATGTGAAGGGAACGCTTAATGAACAAAAATTTTACAACATCATGGTTGAAGTTAAGTATACCTTAGTTAAACAGACCACTGAGCCGATTAACAGCTCTCCTAGGGCTGGCTGCCCGAAGAATTAGACTTATTTTACGTGGCTAAGAACTGATTGGTTGCCTAGCAACAGGACTCCTGCAGCTTATTGTGAATCTGAACCACATTATACTGAGAAATGAATTTCTATCACCAGAAATAAATCGCACTCCCAGTATTGGCCAAGGCCGGGAGACTCGAACTCGGACCTAGCAGAGTGCCAGGCCAAGAACTCTACCGACTCTCCCAACGAAGAACTACGTCATGGTTGAAAAACAATTACAAACACAAACCCAGTGCAGAAAGGACTTTGGCTGAAAAAAAAAAAGTATTGAGGAAAACATCCCTACCCTCACAGCCACCAAACTAATCTCTTTTACCCGCTAATTAAAACTGATTAAAAAAGGAGGGCCTCTCGGCCGAAAAATAGGCAACAAATCTGACGTAGGCCGGAGGGGAGAGGAAAAAGGAAAACAGGGGAAAGTGAAAGGGGGAGAGGTAGATGAGACGAAAAACTAGGGGGTGCAATGGAGGGGGGAGGGAGGGGGAACCCCGAATACAACAAAGGACCACTAAAGTACAAAGAAACGGAGGGAGATCTAAGCAAAGACGAGATAAAAGCCAATATTAATAGTTCAGTCCACAAAGGAACAGAAAAACGAACGAAGCGGGAGAAGGAACGAAGAGGAAGACGTGTGTTTAGGCGAGGCCGTTTAGGACTGACAAACAACCCACATCCATTACAACGGACTCTTCTTCAAGGAGATTAGACTGCTTACCTTGTGGCGGTGAATACTGGTCGAGCTCAAAAATAATTCCAATGACAATCATAAAACCAATTTTAGATATAATAAGAGGAAAACAACAACAACAATAATAGCAATATGGTTGGATGTTAAGCGCCTTATGGGTAATCTGTTGGTCTGACTGAAAAGAGAAAATAAAGTGGAAAACGAAAAAAATAAGAGATACAAAAAATACGAAGAGAAAATGGAAAATAAAGGATTGGTATGAACGTATCATGAATTTTATATTAAAAGCAAGGGAATCGATCCCGAGTGGATTTCTTTCGACAACTGGGAAGAAACAAGAGGTAAAAGTTGGACGTGAAAACATATACATGTTCACTTAAAAACAGTAACTACAAAAATAAATAAGAATAACTATTCATATAAGTGTACAGTATATACATATACAATATATATGTGTATATATATATATATATATATATATATATATATATATATATATATATATATATATAATATATAATATATATATATATATATATAATGAAAAAGAGAATATCAGAAGTGAAGAGACCATCGTGGCATTTATAAAGAATTCCACTAAAGTTTAATTGCCTTTCTTTTGCGCATAAAGTTCAAGATACTTTCATACCAATCGTGTATTTTCCATTCTCTCTTCGTACTTTGTTTATTTCATTTTCTTTCGTTTTCAACTTTATTTTTTCTCTTTCGGTCAGACCAACAGATTACCTATAAGGGGGAACGGTTTATATATATGTATATGTATGTATATATATATATATATATATATATATATATATATATATATATATGTATATATATGTGTGTGTGTGTGTGTGTGTGTGTGTGTGTATAATATGTATATATATATATATATATACATATACATAAATTTACACTTTAAATACAATTTTTCACCGATATAACATTCATTAAATAGAATGGCTTTCACTGATAACCAGCTTTTTTGTTATTGCTTCATATTTTCTTTCTATTTTATTCACTTCATTGTTTAGGTTACTGATAGAGACGTTCAGGTAATGGGGTCTTGAACCCATACTTGAACCTAAAACAATGAAGTGAAGAAAATAGTAAGAAAAATATGAAGCAATAACAAAAAAGCTGGATAACAATGAGAAAGCTATTCAATTTAGTGAATATATATATATATATATATATATATATATATATATATATATATATATATATATATATATATATATATATATATATATATATAAACTTCCAAAATGTTCTTCATAAAGGTTTCAATATTAAAAACAACAATAATAATACGTAAACGAGGCTGAAATTTGATGAAGATCTTAATTACCTTCATTAATCTTCACCTAGATAAGAGAATTAATCAGGCTAATCTGTCCATATGTGAAATGGTTTTATACTCTTTCCGCAGCCTGGCTATTTCTAGTTTTGCTCGAAAATTAGTATTCAAGACAAGAATATATGTATGTATGTATATATGTATATATATATATATATATATATATATATATATATATATATATATATAATATTGTGTGTCTGTAGTACAGTGTAACACTCTGTAACTATTTGAATTAAAACTAATCATTTTGCTAATTAGTGATCTCCCTTCTTCCATTATCTCACCGAACAGTTAGGCCCAAATCCTAAATCCATCAAGACCCATTTCCCCCTCTCCGACAGTAAGGGGAAATTCCGTTCCTACTTATTACTCAGGAGAGAGAGAGAGAGAGAGAGAGAGAGAGAGAGAGAGAGAGAGAGAGAGAGAGAGAGAGAGAGAGAGAGAGAATCATGTAGGGTTACAGGATATGGAGGAAGGGGAGGGGATGTAGAGAGAGAGAACAAGGAAAAAAAAGTTTAGTCAGAAGAGGTGAAGAGGAAAGAAAATTTGGGGGGATGGCTATGGTATAAAAGAGCTAAAAAGCATGGATGAGGAGAAAGGGGGGGGAGGGGGAGGAAAAAAGGTGCAGGCGAAAAAGTAATAGTTCAAGGCTTGACTTTACCCGTTTTCTTTTTCTGAAAGTCCAGCTTTCTCCAGACTCTTCCCGTCCTCCTTCACTGGGGCTTCAAAACACCCTTTGTGAGAAAAGAACCTGTAATATTAAATTTTCAAAAGCGGGTGTCTTTCTCTTCTGTACCTGTCAATTACCTGCATTTTTACGAGCTTCCAAGGACACGACAACTGTACACTCTCGTTTGTGCATGTGCAAAAACACCAAATACTATATAAAAACACAATTAGATGCAACGGATAGGTTTGCTTAAAAGCAAATGGGTGTTACAGACTAATACACACAAACAAAAAGCCACCCAACATCTTCTAAAAACATAACAGACACCTCACACGTCTCGAACTGTCGACCTAACGCTCAACGTCTCCTTGCTGCTGGGAGAAAGGGAGCTGGTGACTGGTATGATATGTACTGTACATGCGCTACCGGGGTCTAAGCGATGTCAGGCAGGGCAGCCGATCGAGACTACGGTCTTACCCCAAAGCCAAGTGAAAGTCCTTCAAAAGAAGGCATCGTGCTTACCCCATACAAAAAATGGGGAAAAAAGCACGTTAAACAAAGAAAGAAAGAAATTCTAACAGGATTATTTAACAAGATTTTTAGAGCATGTTTTTATAGACACTAGTGCACATAAGTAAACACATATATCCTTCATCGGAAGTCCACTGTTTCACTAAAAACGTTATTTCCAGTTTCAATCTTCGAATTCAGTTTTTTTCGAGTACCTTTCCTAAATTCTGTGGTTTCGGTGGAAAATTTGGCCCCCTTCATTTTAATCATTCTTGCCTCTTTCAACTAAGCATTTCTTTTAATTTTTCCTTCTCTTACGTCACGACTGGGATTATATTAACACAATTACAAACAAACATTCATGCATAAATTACAAATTAATATTTACACTAAAGCCTAAATAACCGATAACAATACTTTTACTGGAATACGTATTTCCTAAAACCACGCTGGACGATTTTAACTAATTATGTGGTGAAGCCTTTCACCATCTCGTGTCTTAACGTTCTTTTTAAATTTCACAGTGTGGACAATGTGGCTAAACATCGTCATATAAGGCAGAGTCCTTTGTGTGAGTAAAAACTACAAAGAAACAGCGTTCAGCCATGAATATCTACTTTTGCATTCCCTATCTGTTAATTATTAAGCAAATGAAAACAATGTTAAAAATTGATTCCACTTCCAAAGCACATACATAGGAGCAAGATCTGTAAACAACAAGAGGACGACAGACAAAAGGATTCGTCCCCTTAAATTTTCAAGCACTGCCTTGTCTCAGCTGCTCTTTAGCTCTCCAAGCACTTACTATAAATTCCGTTTCGTATCTTCTGTGGCTGTTTATTTCTTCTTAAATATCTCTGACTCAGATGTCATTTACGGCTGTTAATTACTTCTGAAATATCTCTGGCTCAAATGTCCTTTAAAAACTCACTATCTTTTTCTTCATCACTCAGATAACTGACAATAGCTTATTCCTACCAAGTGATCGGTAGAACTAGCGTGACGAACTGACCATCAAGCTAGGAAGACGTAAACAAACTCGTGCTCCGTGCGGATGCTGAAGCCGCTAGGCCTAGACCATTCTGAAGGGGCCAGCTCACATCTCTGTAACTTTTCCTCGCAAATCAATTCTCTTTCCAAAGGAAGTTTGACTGAAATCCCTTCAACCAACAGGAGTGGCAATGAGAAGGTAAGGGTAATAGACACACTGAAGGACACAAGTCTCAGCATCATGTCTACCTTTACAATAAGTTTGACTGACATAAATTCAACCATTTTCAAAGTTTTAATGACAAGGTAAATGTGTCATGCACACTAAAGGGTGCATCAACACCTCAGTTAAACATGCCATAGACAAGCAGCGGCAACTTAAGTCTTACATATCACAACCAGGTTGAAAGTAAGTCAGTAACCATGCATGAAGAACAATACTGGATAATCATGTGAAACACTGCATATCCATGCACAATGGCCTACAATCTACATCCAGTTTGACTGAAATCCCTTCAACTATGTATGAGTTAAAAATAGATGGTAAGTGGGTCAGACACACTGATGGGTACCAGGAAACATACTCTCCCTTCATGCACATCAATTAAACTGAAATCTCCTCAACTGTTTAGTAGTAGGGGTTAAACTGACAAGGAAAGCATGGCACACACAGGCAAACTAATGGACAGTTTGATGCAAACTCTCCCTTCATGTACAGTTATGCCATATGATAAACCTTTACACCAAGTTTATCTGAAATCCATTTACCATTATAGAAAGATACTGTGAGCAAGATGAGACAGACAAATAAATGGTTACACAGATAGATGATCTACCTTCATCCACAACTATGCATGATGGTTTACTCTTGTACCAAGTTTGACTGTAACCCCCTCACCCGATTAGTAATTACTCTAGTGGTAAAAAAGTAAGTAACAGACACAATGACACAGAAAAGACAGATGGAGGGAAAACTACTGTTTCTAAAGTGATATTGGAAACTAATAACAATAACAATAATACAGAGTAACGACTGCTGGAATAACAACCATCATTCAGACATGAACTAGAAAGAAAAATCTGATCCCATTAGTCAATGGGTCCAAAATGAAGACTCCACTAAAAGCGAAATCAAATTAAGCAATTAAGGACGAGCGAGCCGGGGAGGACCTTTTTCCTCTTTCCCTAAACTCGACTGATTAAGGGACCTTGGCAAAATACAAAAATATATTCGGCACTAAGTATTTCTTCCCTTTTTAATTTACTATACTTCATTTTGTCTTATAACTTTCCATATGAAAATGATCCATCTTGGCTTTGGGTCAAACTCAATCTTATAACTCATCCTGGTATATTTTTCTGTGGGTAACCCAGATAAGGGGGTGTAGTACTTCATGTCCTGTCACCTTTCATCAAGAGAGAGATAAAGAGACGGATCCATTTAGTTGAGAGTACTGCCATCAGTTTTGCATAATGTTTTCCCTTACTTCACTGTCAGCACCAACACATGAATGCCAGTCACAAGAGAAGGAGTAAGACTCACTGTGATGTCAAAGTCCAAATGCCAGTCAGTCTCAAAGGGGCCATGTAGATACAGTATATATATATATATATATATATATATATATATATATATATATATATATATTTATTTATATACATATGTATGTATGCATATGTATACATATATAAAACTTCCTTTGGAAAGCACTATGTTTAAATATTTCAGTGGTACATATGGAGATTAACCATATGGGTACTGCAAGACAATCATCCTGGTCAACACGAATGAAGCAGAGAGCCTCAGAACAACTAAGCATCCAGGGGCTTTCCCAAGCAAGCCCTCATGAAAGTTTACCGGAACATTTCTGCCATTTCTGAAGAATCCAAATTAAGAAAATTATATTTCATCGAGAGTATTAAATTCTTCTAATTACAATTATGCCCTAAAATGTTCAGGCATTTCCTCCTGCTTTCTTTTGTCATTCCTCTAGAATTTATATTTTCATTCACTTTCACCTGTTTTTGTTTAGTCTGAGATTAGGGATTTTACATTAAATTACTAGTTGGTAGTCTGGCTATCTGGCCCATCATGGAGAGAAAATCTGATTACACGAACTCTAGGAGCATGATCCCATGAAGGCACATGGCTGACTTAACCTCACAACAAAAACAGCTCAAGAAAAAATCTGGCCCTTCCTCTGCGCCCCTACAACCTATTAATACTTGATTCTATATATCTTAAAAACATCTTTCAGAGGATTAGAATAAATTAACTCAATTTGTCTTAAATAATGATGGCACTGGTTAGTTGATGTTTGCAGCTCAAGAACAAGTCCAGGGTTCAAGGTTCGATCACTTTTTATACTGAAATGAAAATGAAGTGACCCGCACTCTGTGAATGAAACTATTGCAATTAAACTTCTAGATAACAAAAAAGAAAATAAAACAGCAACGGAAACAAGCCAGAAGAAAATAACTAAACCACTAATATATTAAACTTTAAAACAGCCTCCTGAATAAAAGCTTTGTAACAGCAGGTGGTCGATGTACGAGAAAAAAAAAACGACAGCAAAGTGCTGCACATTACATCTCCAGCACACAATTATCTCCCCCTTTTATCAATACACTTTTTACTGCTCTCATTTTTCCATGTCTTAATTACTCTTGCCAGGCTTTTCAGGCCTCACCCCTCAAAACATTTCCCTCTCCCCAACTAACCTTTTCAAGAAGGCACGTGCCATGGCAACAGCTTTGCTGCAAAAGCAAGAAGTGTTACTGACACTTCTTCAATTTTTTTATTTACTTCTCTAGATATTCTAAACCACAATAATAATAAATATTATAATGACCGCAACACTAACAACAACAAGAATCCCATTATTTTTATAATGCTCAGAATAAATGTGACTTGCGTAACTTTGCTTCATGATTCATAAGGCTGTAACCTAAGAAGGTTTGTAAGTCTAAGTAATTCAACATCTCAATTAGTCCTGGTCATACAACTCGCCAAAGTAGACGGTTCGTGGGTGCTTACATAGCGACATATTCCCAGAAACATGTTACATTACTAGATCCCCTTAAATACCTGTATCTTCACAACACGCACTGAATTCCACTGTTACTATTTGCGCAATTCTTCTCCGGACTCTGATCCTACATTAGTTCGACTAGTCTTAAAATTGGAAACACAATGAACTCCGATGGAATGGAATGAGAGAGAGAGAGAGAGAGAGAGAGAGAGAGAGAGAGAGAGAGAGAGAGAGAGAGAGAGAGAGAGAGAGAAATTTCGTTTTAGCAGAAACAACCGAATGAACAAACTCTCAGTTGAGTTTTAGTGCTCCTGGATCACCATCTGTCCAATAGTTTTATTATCAAAATAACATTAAAAGACTGTAAAACCTGATTTGGTCTTCCCTTAGAAAAACACTGGAGTATCCAAGTACTTTAAAAATGCTACTTAACAAAATGGAAACCAGTCTCGTCCAAATGCAACGTGTATTAACGCTATTTCTTTACTATTTTTCACGATGGGTTAGATAATGGTTATTTTAGGTATAGGTTCCTAAACATACGAAATTAAACATCTACATAGGCGCAAAAATGCCCAAACTGAAAAATTACGAAAAAATAAAAATAAATTCTGAGTCACAAAACGTTCATTCTGCATCCCGTGAAGTCTTCAGCACCTCCGTAAACGATGGCCAGAATCACAATGCAAGGTCCTTAGCTCCTTTATTCGCCTCATTTCCCGAAGAAATTCAAAACTCAAAACTGCTTCTCTAGCAAGGCACGATGATCATTCCAGCATCTTCGCTAACCGTGGTCTTACAGTGTTTAACCTTGGCCACAAGAGCAAATTCAAAAGTCCTTACTGACCGCTTTTCCTAGAACATTGTTACGACAGCTTCTCCTACATCAACTGAAGATTATATCCTGTTAGGACAGCTTGGAGAAATTCCAGATTCCACGCTGCCTTGATCTGCATAGCAAACGACTGTTCTCACATTTCAATTTATGCTCAAAGTTGGAATTGTTGCAAGTAAGTGTAAGGCTAATATTGCCTACATCTATAGCAAACTTAAATGTGTGTTACTGACCCCCTTTTGGATATTTTGTTCTGCAAAATACAGTTAACGTTACATGAAAATATATAACTTACATTTTGATACTGTAATAACATGACATTACATTTCGACATTCATACATTCGAAAAATGTAATTAAAACTTTCCGCTTCTTTTTCTTCCCTATGCCCTAGCCCCGTTCCTGGTTACAAGACGGCAGCCAATTTATTAAAAAATGGAAAGTCAACAGAGGTGAAGTGGCCGGCTCATCTTGATTTGTTTGCATTATTTAAGATCAATACACTCTGAGGAATAATGCCTATTTCATCAATTAATCAAGAAATGAAAAATCAGTGATATGTCCACAAGGGTGTTTAACAGCCCAGTAAGAAACGGGGAAACTTTTCGGTATCACATCAAGTAAATGTAGACATTATTTCTTTACCTACAAAGGCTTAAAATTAAATTGTCTTTCCTCTCATCGTAGGGAGTTGGAAGGAAATATGAATATAAAGATGTTATATTCAATTAACTTAAAAAATTAATATCAACCGAAAACAGTCTGTATAAAAACAAAACGTTAGTCATAACATTGTAACATTAATGTACTAGTAAGACTCCATCAGAAGAATTCTGTTTTTATAGGTTTTTCTTTACACTTAAAAACCGTCAAAGTAACTTTTTTTAATAAACGAGACTACAAAAGATCAAAGTTTAATGCATTTCATTCCATCCTGTTCTGAAGTATGTGCGAAACGACTGTCTGAATTCTCCTTTCATTACGCACCGCACCCTCCCCTTCTTACCTTATTTAAAACCTTACCTCATTCTCGTCTCATTATTCAAACAGTAAAATATCTTCCAAAAATTACCATAGTCCCCACTGTTGCAGCCACGCCCCCCTGACAGTAACCAGAGCCCCTACTAAAACCTCAATGCTCCCCCGGCAACAGAAAGTCTTGCTCGAGCCTAATAAAATCCTTTTCTCCCCCAGCAGATATTTATACTGAGCTCCTATTATGAGAGCTATCAACTACCCCACTTACCCATTCACTTCCCCCTAAAAATAGGGTGGCTCTTCAAGATCCCTATTTCCTGGAAAACGGGAGGCCTAACAAGTCACGTGACTCGTGACGTCAGAAGCATGGCCCATAGGCTTCCCAACGACCCTACCAAGAGAACAAAGGGAGGACCGACAAGCGCGTGCCGGGGCCGGTATTGCCAACTCGGCAGAAATTCTCAAACTGCTGCTGATATATGGAATGGGAAACTCGGGGGAAACGTTATTGGTCTCTGAATTTTACTCAATGGTGCAATTACGTTTTCTTTCCTTTTGATTTATAAAAAGATGATTGGAGCGCGTGGTATGACTGCAGGCATGAAATTCTCTCTGCGATACCTAACAATCCCAATATTTTATCGAAAAAATATAAATTTATTTTATCGAAAAAATATAAATTATGGTAAATTGTCTCTAGACATTGACAACTACGAGTCTTTTGTGCGTGGAGTAAAAAAATAAAATAAAAAAGCATTCTTCGTTAAAGGCCGCCGAAGAAAACTGTACTTATAACTTGAATATACAAAAACGAGATACAATAAAACTCGAAATCCAAGCAGAAATTGCAAACAGTAGAATTTAACATTTACACAGAAAGTTGGAAACATCATGTATATAACAAAATAAAATGAACTGCATTTATTCATCATCTGAAAAAATTGACGCAAGAGAAAAGTAAATTACAACGTTCTCTGGGGTATTCAATAAAGCCTCGTACCCAATCATAATAACCGTGATCCGTGTGTCCTTGAACCCTCACACACCAAACAAGGACACAAAGAAATGAAAAAATAAATCATATTTACTCACCAACAAGCAAAAACCATTTACACTAAGTGACAGTAAAATGGAATCTCTACAACATAAACGTCATGACCTGGAAATTCGAAAATGATGTCTGATTTGGTGGAAGAATTCTCTAAAGGAAGCATTTACTTTTAAACGAAATCATACTACAGCCTCAGCCAGCTACGAACATATTTATATTTGATGAGTAAATGTTGAACTTCTATATAATTTTCGGTAAAACTGTTATGAAAGTTTATTACGGAAAAAAGAAATTTATATATACCGCCAAAAAATTCCATACAACTCACCCACCTTTTTCAACCATTATTAGATATTTAGTGCGAAAATCGTGCAATCGGGTACCCACTGGAAATTCATAAAAATATTAAATTCATGTAGATGGGGGCGCAATGGAAACACAATGAAAATTTGTATTATTTCTCTGCAAAATTTAGTCAAAAATGTCCATACAAATTAATATACTATATATATACATATATATATATATATATATATATATATATATATATATATATATATATATATATATATATATATATATATATATATATATATACACATATATATACTGTATATATATATATACATATATATATATATATATATATATATATATATATATATATATATATATATATATATATATGGTTATATATATATATATATATATATATATATATATATATATATATATATATATGAATTTTTGTCACATACATGGATGATTTTTTTCTCTCAAAAATATCTAGTTACAACATCATCAATATCGAATTCACTGTACTTGACATAACTTACAACCGACAAATTCATCTGTCCTGGCCAGCGTCCAAACCTGGGCTTTGATTTAGATAAACACACAAACTATATATATATATATATATATATATATCGGGTATATTTTTGATATTTAGATATATATATATATATATATATATATTTATATATATATATATATATATATATATATATATATATATATTACAGATATATATATATATATATATATATATATATATATATATTAATATATATATATATATATATATATATTAACATATTATATATATATATATATATATAAAATGTGTGTGTAGCATTTATATCGGCATTTTAATTACATCTAATATATTTTTCTACCTTTAATTATCCGAATGGAATTGTGTAAAAATTCATCAATTTCAATAAAAATAAAACCGACTGCCCAATTTTATAACCCACCAAACTGAGATATATATATACAGATCCTTTATCAAATTTTTGAGATCTGACGTACAGACACCTACGCTACCAGAGAATACGGGAGGTTGAGCGGACGCTCTCTCAAATTCAATATTCGAATAGAAATGATAGAATTTTTTCCCCGAAACACATTCTCTGCTGAGCGACCATAAATTCTAACGCAAGCAAACAATAACTACAAACGAAGCCATCTCGATTTCACCGTTTCCATGTTTAGACAACAGATGAGTGTATTTCACATACACACAGCTTGAAAAAGTAAATGGACAAATACGAGGGCAAAACAAAACTGCAGCTCTGCAATGTTACAAACGCGTGATAAATCCGATGTTCTATTCGACCACAATTGGATGGGTGCAGCCGTCTATATACAGATACATTGTATTCACTGCATGAAGGAGAATTTCTGAAGGAATGGGTGAGAGGAGTGATTGTTCCACGGCATAAAGATAAAGTAATACCATTATTTATATGCAAGCATAGATGCATGGTTTGATTTTATTTGGAGATGAAGACAGATGGCATGAAGTTTGACAAGTAAGGAATGTGGGTTAAAACAAGGAATATGGTGCAGTGATAAGACTCTTATGGAAAAGTTACGTGAAAACCTTGAAAAAGTTTATGACAAAGCTGATAAGAGGCAATGCAGATGCTGCTGAAAATGTAGAGTATGCAAGTTGATTTGTTGAGAGCATTTACAAAGTTTCCATGATAAAGTGTATTGTGTTAAAATATATAGATAGGAGGGTGACTAGTTTGGTGTAGATGTGGGTCTGAGACAAGCGTTTGTTGTTTCCACTGCTGTTCAATGCCTTTATGGAAGGAGTGAAGCGGAAAGTCAGAGAAAGGAAAACATAAGTAAGTACAAAGTTGTGAGTATGCATGTATGTAAACAAACATACATATACATATATATATTTTATATATATAATCTATATATTATAAATATATATATATGTATATATATACATATATATATATATATATATACATATATATATATATATATATATATATATATATATATATTATATATATGTGTTTGTGTGTGTGGAGAGAGGGGGGAGTGTGGGAAAAGGGAGAATAAAGTATAGCTACAGACTGCGAATGAAAGAGACGGGTTGATGTTGAGATGAACTGTTTGCTACAATACAAGTCATAAGAAGAGTCGAAAAGGTGAGAAATATGGATCTATGCAGGTTAAAGGATGGATCAAAATATTTTGAGACAGTTCGGCCATTTACCATTTAGATGGTAAATGATTGGCGAAAAGTTTTCGACTAAGAAGTGATAGGTGGAGAGAGGAAGACAGACAACATGTTTGATGGATGGAATGATAAGAGCTGTTGAAAAGAATGGGTCTATATGTACGGAAACCACAGTGCGTGTAGGACAGGTTCGACAACTAAACACGAAGCAGTAATAATTATGAAAGCCTTACACAAAACGAAGTTTATCCTCGATTCATCAGTTAAATGTACAGTATATGTATACATACATACATACATACATACATACATACATACATACATATATATATATATATATATATATATATATATATATATATATATATATATAAATTGGCTTATTTGGAAATGAGAAACCCTGAAACCAAGCAAAAAATACCCTTATCTCCGTATACTCATTGATTTTCCCGGACAGCGACAAAGGGTCGTAATGGGGTGTCAACGTGGATTACGAGAGAGAGAGAGAGAGAGAGAGAGAGAGAGAGAGAGAGAGAGAGAGAGAGAGGAGGGGGAAAGAGGGGAAAATCGAATTCTTGGAAAAAGTTATTTCCGATAGGCCTAAAATGCCGTCCCTGAACCTACAATGCCAAATAGCATGGGGTAGGGAGAGATGGGGAAAGAGGGGAAAATGGTAGAAAAGGACTATGGGTAAGAGGGGGAGAAAAAGAGCAAGGATAAATGAGAAAACTTTCTAAATAAATCAAGGGAGAAACTGAGTGCAGTAATGGGAAAATAACGAGACAGCTATAGAAATAGGGAAAAGTGATTAAGAGTGAGTGGAAAGAGATAATGGAAAGAATAAGAAGTCGGAATTCCTCTTCTTTGGCTCACAGAGAGAGAGAGAGAGAGAGAGAGAGAGAGAGAGAGAGAGAGAGAGAGAGAAAGACTTTTTATCAAAGTAATAAAAAAAAACTTGAGAACGAACGATGACAATAGAGCCATTATAATCTTTAACAGACTAAATCCACAAGCACCATAATTCTCGTAAACCCGAAATAAGATTTGGTCCCTTTGCCCCCTCCTTCCTGGCCCATTGTATGTTTTCGTAAATTTATTTTCCAACAATAAATATTTAATCCTATACATTAATAAATACAGTTAATACCACATCACAAGAAATTTGTTGATTTTATGAATAAGTGTCGATTTGTAATGCTATCAGCCCCCTTAAAAAATTATCATCGTGTAATACAAGAATGACTACCCAATCAAATTCAGGGCAGTGTAAGCTCATCATCCAGCCAGCAAGCAAGCAAGACAGGAAGATAAAAAGCTGCAAGCAAGACAGGAAGATAAAAAACTGAAAGATCGAAATGACCTGATTCGAGCTTCAAAATCTCAAAACAGTACGGACAATCGGTTATTCACCCTTCCTCTTGCGATATCAACTCTGACCATTCAGCATTTGTATCGCTAACGGCACTATTGGTATACCGCTAGCTAAACCAGTCTGCTTTATGACAGTGCCAGGGCTGAGTAGGTTCTGCTACTAAGTGCCTCAAGTTACATTCGATCTAATTTTCATTTCTTTAACAAACAAGCCCTATGAAGACAATTCAGTACCCTTGTCGGCCCGTCTAAAGAAAAGATAGAAACGGAAAGAAGAGTTAGATTTTACCCCAAAGTTTACACAAACATGCCTCTCCAAGAGGGTATTCACGAATACCTATTCTTTCTGACGTTTCCAAACCCGTTCTTTCGTGCGGACACTATCTAAAATACTTTGCGATGTATAAAGTGTAAATACTGGAATACGTCACTGTTCAACTTAAAATTCTAAATCTGCTGTTTTCTAAAAGCATTTACCACACACCGGTAAGTAGCGGTTTTTCTAGAAGATACGCTTAAATTCATAAAAACTACCATATAAATTAAATATGTGCATCTCGTAACTGGCTTTCAGTGTTGGTCTCTTCAAGTAGATTTCGGCTCAAAAGGATATGAATGTTTCCTGGTTGTTTATGACCATTAGTAAAACACACATGATCCTGTGAGTGACAAAAATTTCATAAGTGCATACATATTTTTGAAGGATAATATACAATTAACAATTATTTTGCAAACATAAAGAGAACAACGCTCCGAAACAAAAACGATGGAATAAGATTACCGAAGGCTGTGGAATTAGAAAAAGTTCCCAAAAATTTTGAGTTAGAAAAGTTCTCCGAGTGCTGTAGCAATCTGGTCTCCACGATAACTCAAGTCATCGAGGGGAAAATGTGACGGTCGCTAAGTCTTGGCATGTTCGCATAGCACGAAATATCAAGGAATTTGTATACAATATCGCACGAAATATTAAGGAATTTGTATACAATATCAAACTTAAAATAAAAAACTTATATGGATTCACGTTAACTTGGTATGTTCAAATACCAAATGAGGTGTCTAACTAAACTAACTATGAGTTGTCATTACCTCATGGAAAAAGATAAAACCAAGATATAAAAATAAAAATTAAATAAAAAAAATACAATGCAATGTTGTTAAACAGAGAGCGTGGCAAATAGTATTCCACAGTTAAAAATTTCCAAAGATCTGAGAACATAAAACACTTTATTTCTCTTAAAAATATATATAAAAAAATTGTGAAGTACACCGTAGGAAATTATTTTGAGTGACTGGTGCATAACTTATAACAATCAAAGTGCTTAACTGAAATGTTAAAACTCTGAAACACACACTTCCATAAAATATATTGAATCATGTAAAATATTAGAAGACTGAAAAATTACAGGTTCCCTCCTTACACATCCTGATTACCATCATCATGTGGAGTTTGCCGTTCGTGGTTTCTTTGTCTCTATAAAAGAGAAATAAAAAAGATAAGATTTACTATCCAAGCACAGGAAAATGAGTGGTCAATGTGGTAATTTACTTGTGATCAATTAGCACAAAACTCAAAAAGTGCTAGAATTTAGTCTGAAATCATCACTTCTTCCCCAGAAGACCAAGTGCATCACACCTTGATAAGGAATATATTTGGGTGACGTCCAACTGATAAGGCAACTGAGTTTCCTTACCTTAAAGCCGGGAGACGGGAAACTTTAATGTGCCCTTTTCTTTAATTTACATTAAGCAAATCAAAAGAAAGGCCCATGCCCAAAGGAAGCGACAGAGTCGGCTCTTGAAGGAGGGAAGACCGTAAAAACCAAGAAAAAAAATGGCTACACCAACTAGCCCGAAGATTGCTGTAGTGACCTCCAAAGTCCTCCAAAGGACTTCCTTCAGCTCAACATCGGCAAGAAAATTACCTACACAGACAGCGAGAACACCTGACGCAAGATGAATCTGGTAAGTCCAAACAATTTAGTTACGTAAGAGATAAAAAAAATTTATGGATATCCAATGATGGCTTTAACCCAGCTGGGATGATGATGACCCCCCTCTCGAGGTCCTCCGTTTGATACTGTAAATTTTGACGCAGTACTGAACACTCACGACTAGTTTTTTTTTTTTTTTTTTTATCTCCCTCTCCACTTCAACTACGGCCCACAACAGTCCTCTAAGTACAGTGCATAATTAACTGCTTACATCAACGTCACCAAATCGTCACACGCCACTCTCTTTCCGATTCGAGAATAGAAAGCTGGTTATTCATCATAAAAGCCAATTAAAATTCGAGTTTTGAGTTCAACAACATTAAACATAACAATACTGACGATATCTGTCGCGAAAAATGAAACATCTGGGGAAAGAAGGAAAAACAAAATAACAACGAAATTACAGAAACGAATAATGGCTAGAAGGAAAGCACACTTCATAGCCAGGATTCCAACCAAAACAATTATTGTTAGAATGGAATAGAATATAGAGTTTAGGACAAAGGCCAAGCGCTCGGACCTATGAGGTCATTCAGCGCTGAAACGGAAATTGACAGTAAAAAGGTTTGAAAGGCGTAACAGCACGAAAACCTCGCAGTTGCACTATGAAACAGCTGTTGGGAGAGGAAGGACAGTAAGATGGAAGAAGGGGAATATGAACAGAGGTACAGTGAAAGGAATGAAAGGGGTTGCAGCTAGGGGCCGAAGGGACGCAGCAAAGAACCTCAAGTAATGCCTACAGTGCACCGTATGAGGTGCAGTGACGAAACTACCGCCCAACCCCCGCCACCCCATGGGCAACAATTACTGTTGAAATACGCCAAAAGCTGCCAGTCTCATCATGTCCTTGTAAAGAATATTCACTGTGCACTGAAATATACAAAACAACAGATTAAAAAATATAAATTGTAAAAATATACAAACAACATCGAATAAATCCCAATAAATATTCAAGTATCATATCAAGTATACCAAGTCATGACAGAAAACGAATAGAATATTAGAAACCCATCCACGCAAAAACTATAAAACATAAAAACTCACAAAAAAACAACTATAGATTTATTAGAAATTATACAAAAACTACTCGGTTTTCACTCGAACAGTAACATAAACATAACCAGACAGTATACGGCCAACAAGAAACATTTGCCAGGCTGTTTTAACTTTGCAGCCTTAAATCTTCCTACCTTCTCTTGTTGATCGCATGGTTCTTGGTTTTAATTTATATATTTTGCATCTACATCGAATTGTTTACTGCTAAATAATTATATGTGCCAACAAACCTTTATATTCTCAGCTTATATTACTTATAACCACGTCATTCAGACCTGGTTATAAGTTACAACACGGCTGAACCGGTCCTCAGACTGATCCTGTTGTAATCAGCCAGCCACTGCCCTACTCTAATATCATATTATGACACGCCCTGGTAGAAAAATTATTCAATGTGGCGGTATTTTGAAAGAATGCCTTCAAAATCTGGAAAAGGACGAAGAGCTACCTACAAACTTTGCAGAATGGAGTTACAGGGTCTAGTCGCAAAACTGATATTGCACAGAGAGACTTGGCAGCAACTGCAAAAGTATATCTCAGATGAGGACATGGATGATCCAAGTATGCAAATATATTTGCATAGTACGATAATACTCTGAAAAATTCAAAGTAAGTTTCGGAATATAACGCAGTTAGTTATACTTCCAACTTACGCTGATATTTGCTTTTATTGGGTGTACATTCGTCAAGAAAAGCGCTGTCACCCAACCTGCCATGGCATCAACCTTGAGATTCAATGACTTATAGAGCATTTGTGCTGTACACATTGCCAACAACTTACGTTTTTCAAAAACCACCTACTGCATCAGCATTACATTACTGCTTCCAATTCTACTATTAAAAATATCATATCCCAACTCTGTTTCTTTTGGAACACCAAGTACAAAACATCAACTTGAAACACATTTGTAATGGAGACACCTTAAGAAAGCAAATCTTGATGAAAAAGTTGTTAAACTGGTCTTTGCAACTAACTCTCCATTTAGATTGACAGAACCTCAATTTTGTACAATGGTTGGAAATTGCAGACATGATACACATCTTTAGCAAAGTCATATATTACAAACAAGTTCCTACCCACGATTCTTGAAAGAAAATGCAAAAAAGGTGCTAAAAAGTTTAATGAATGAAACTGCATGTCCCTCATCAGATGGAAATTATATGTTACCTTGACAACTTCAAGTAGCCATGTATATCTTGTGAATCCATAAACAAATGTGGCCAACCTCATAAATTGAACATCTTGAAACCTCATAAAATCGTCAATTTAACCGTGCAAAGATCTTGGCTGCCGGGTTAGTAGTGTTGTAACAGATCAAGCAGTTGTCGGCAATGAATAAAACAACTGAGCCCAGCAAATGAACGGAAACTACTAACCTATGGCTGCACTGAACTGAACTCATTCTTAATCTTTTGCCCAATGAGTTGGAAATTGGTAATACCAAAAAACATACTTTAGATTGTAAAATAACCTTCGTATTCACTATGCCTCTCCAAGTTACCAAATTGAACATGGCAAACGTCTTGTTATACTTTGGGACAGAACAAACCAACCAGCTTTTATTACATTCTATCAAGTTGAAAGAAAATGAGTGATATCCAAGTTACAGATAAGGAGTCCAACCTTCTGTTAAAGTCCTCAACTTGAGACCTATTTGGACGACTAGAGCCAATAGCTGTGACACTAGTAAAGTACAAGGTGACACTAGTAAAGTACAAGGTGATAACTGCTGATGCAGCTGACATTTGGAAATGAAACTGCAATGATTAAGTAATGACATAAAAAACAACCAATGAAATAAGAAAAGAGGAATAATCAAGTAACAAGAAAAAGTCACCTTGCAAACCAAAGCATCTGGGAAAAGCACATTGTGAAGAAATAAATACTGAAATGGAATATGCCACTGAAATATATCCCTCGCTTGTCCAAATTTATCACGACATTTCATCATACTCCCCATCTTCTCATACATACAAGTAAAGCAATTTTGTGACAAAGATTATGTCTGCTGCTGAACGGCAGAGGTCGCAATCAAGCACAAACGTCGCAATCAAGCACACTGGACAGCGATGCCCTGTCACACTAGCAGATCCAGAGGGGGGGGGACACCTGGGCATGTGGCCCCACTCCCATGAAAAATGATGACAAAATAATAATATTGAAGATTTAGATAATAACATAAATGAGAAATATAAAAATAGGAAAAAATAAAAAATCTATTATAAAAAACATCAAACGTGGTATATAGAAACATAAATCTTCTTTTGATGAAAAGTCATGTTAGAAATTTAAGAAAAAACTTTTACGCATTAAGTGTTTTTAATTACCTATAATTTTTACTTTGGATATCCTGAACCTTATGGTCATCATCATCAAGTATAAACAGTGTGCGCTTATTGCTTTCAACAAAATCACAAGAGCTGCTTTTTCAGATGCGAGGCGTTTCTTCAATAGATAATGTGCACATGCAAAGGAGGAAAGACTCCTTCAACACGGACGACGAATTAGCTGCAATTGGTATATATATTTATATATATATATATGTATATATATATATATATATATATATATATATATATATATATATATATATCTATATATATATACACACACTATATAATGTGTATATGTATGTATATGAATACTGGTGCCCGCCTCATGAAATTTTTTCTGATCCGCCAGTGCAATGTCACCAGTGCAACAGTAAAATATATATACCAATTGCAGCTAATTGTCGTCCGTGTTGATGGAGTCTTTCCTCCTTTACATGTGCACATTATCTACTGAAGAAGCGCCTCGCATCTGAAAAAGCAGCTCTTGTGATTTTGTTGAAAGCAATGAGCCCACACACTGTTTATACTTATGATGATGATAACCATAAGGTTCAGGATATCTAAAGTAAACAAATGTATTATAAGAGTAATTAAAAACTCTTATTGCGTAAAAGTTTTTTTCTTAAATTTCTAGCATGACTTGTCATGTCAAGAAAATTTATGTTTACCATATATACCACGTTTGATGTTTTTTTATCTGCTTTTGTTTTGAATCAACGCCTGTGGGAAAACTTCAGAATTAGAAATTTTGTTAATCATAAAAGAAGCAAAATGTATGTATAACTGAGTTTATTTACTGTTTGGTAAGAACAAATTACTTTTGTTTTTGTTAGCTTGCATAACAACACTAAGATGGGAATAATCACCGGTGTTTATTTTTCGTCACAAACTGGTCAACTAAGGTATTTTTTTAACATCTACAGTATATGGTTGCCCAATAAAAATAAAATCTCTATTATGATCATACAACCGCGGGTGGTGGCACAGTTTTGTTGCGAGAATTACCCTGAAGAAGTCAAAATGCAAACGATCGTACACAGTAACATAAATACTTTATTGAAAAACGTTATGAACCAGTCTAAAATAAATCCAGCACAGGTTACACGAAACAGAGAAAGAGCAAGCTTCAAGTATATATCTGAAATACTCTGCCCTAATAAACAGATAGATTTAGACACGACACTTGAGAGAGAGAGAGAAGAAGATATTGTAAATTATCTGGCGTTAAAATTACCATGATATCTGATGCCGACGAGAAGGGAGGAGTGAGAACGATGATGAAAATGAAGAAAAGACGAACCAAGTAATATGATTGGGACCTTTGGATGACTCATTTCGCGTCACGGAGGAGGGAGAAGGGGAAAAAGTAGAGAAGACAAGAGAGTGGCAACATTAAGAGGGGATTGTGGAAAGAAAAGGAGATAATACCCGTTGATAATGGAGTGCGCAAATCAATGACACGGGCCGCTTAAGTGCCATGATAACGTTGTTAATGACTTTGGCTAACGGTTTCCCGTTTTTTCTATGGAACAGAAACGCGGAGCCTTAATAATACGGTATCATGTGTCTCTTACTTTTGGTTATGTTGTTTACACTGATAATACATTACTCTTATTTATCTAGAAAATAAAACTTCCTATGTTATCTACACGAAACAAGTTACCTTTCGTCTATGCTACTGACATCAAAATCACTTAAAACACTGAACACAAACTAAACCATCAACCCTAAATATATTTTTTATAAGTCTGGCGTGCTTATGCACTTACGTTTGCACGAAGTTTTGAACTTGTTTTACACTAAATCAGATACTGTCCACCAGATGACTCCCCCATGTCCTGGGTCGTGTTTCTTGCAAAAGCTTATTCAGTCATTCTTAGAAACAGAAGTGATATTTGAATTTTTTGACCAGTTACTCAAGATGCATATGTTATCACGACAGATATTTTCCAAATATGCCCATTATTATTATTCCAAATGAGCTGGCCGTCATATGGAACAAGAATCAGACTTACAAAGCAACCCTACATAGAACAATGTCTATACGTGAAAAAGAAAAAGCAAAGACTCAAATATAAATGAATATGAGATTACGGGAATATTTCACATTCAATGAATACGGGGTTACAGAAATGTTTCGCGTCCAAAAAAGGGTAATGAAAATTTGATACTGGTTAAAAGTCCCATGCACTGTTGTGCGTGGATATCAGACACTCTCAAACTTGACAGCATCCGGATATACAATGTTGCCAAGAAGCTCATTCTCAGTATAGAACCTCAATAGAATGCGGATACTGATGTTCCTAAAAGTTAGCATGATCTAATTCTTGGGGCACGGGCACCATTAGAAGTACCCAGCAGAAATAAAGCTGGCATATGATGTATGTAAGGATTCCTTTCAAACACAGTTGACATAATAGTTACCACTGTTAAGGAAAAGAAAACTACAGTATTGTCAAAGATAAAAACACCAGTAACCTGCCGACGCCCAAACTGGACAGCAATATTCCAGTAATGTGTTAACAAAAACTGAGGAGTGTGACATTAATTCCCTTACCTCTGTTGATAGTGGAAGCCTTATGATTATAGATACTGGAAACCCTACGAGTAATACCTAGTTTTCTATCAGCGTTTTAAGAAAAGTTATTTTGTGTTTACCACTTTTAGAATTTCAAGACTTGTCCAAAGTTTCTGCCATGGAAATCATTAGAGCCATAATTCCTAGAAATAATCAACTTTCCTACATTTTTCTACAAGTTGCCACAAACTACAATCCGTATTTCCCACATCAAATAGCTAAAATGAAAGACATTTTTTCTCTGGCACTCTTGTCATCGGTGGTTACCAACTGATTTAAAAAATATTTAGGTATCTTTTTAACATAGTGGACTACTTTATACTGAAAAATGATGTTGGCGTGTTGTTGTTTTGACAGATGTGGCAGCCACTTCTAATATGATTGTATGTGGTGATATTCTACTGCTTCATTTTTCTCTCATAATCTGAGATCTGAATCAGTTCAAAATAGTTGCCGTCCTTTGTATTAGGAGTTTTTCAAGAACTTTACATAAACCATGAGTTTTTACATAAAGCCTGGCAGGATTTGATTTTCAACATGTCTACAGAGTTCTCGTATGTAATGTGAACTTTCATACAGAGATTAGGCATTCTGGGTATGATAACTGCATTCATAAAGTACCCAAGGCTTAGATACGCAAGCAAGGCTTAACTTTAAAAGTAGTAACAGGCTGACCCAGGTAAGGCATTGCAGCCTCCTTCACGTTGACATAGGGCAGGATGTATTGGTCCAGAAAATGCAGTCAGATTTTGCTCTCCTCTAACATTAGGTTTTTACAGATATTTCAGTAACTGTTATGTAAGCAATTCCACCCTTCATTTCAACAGCTGATGGACCCTTGGAAAGTTGCCATAAAAATGGGTTAAGTGCAATTCAAATAATAATACTGTAGTAAGTAAACTAATGTGACACCGTTTCTCATTTCTAACCAAATCGTGCATACATACGCAAGTCTTTAACATTCAAAAATACACATAGTGTACACATGTTCTATACAAGACCACATATCCAAACAGGTGAACTCATTCACTAATCAAACCAATTCTAATGAAAAGGCGGTTAATAAGTTACCATGACATACAGTATACAGTAATCATATTTTACCATACACACAAGTCATCTTTACACAGATGATTCAGATTTTAACGAAACGGTGCAAAAGTAAAAAAAAAAAAAAACTGCCAGTGGTGTAAACTGACTGAAAACTCTGAGGTATTAACATAACCTTCACAAATATTTGAGAGAGCTGTGGTAGGTTGGCCTGTGACTGAATGGAAGGAATTTCTATTAAATGTACAATAAACTAAACTCTCGAACACAATCATAAAATAACCTAAAACTGCAAACGATAACAATCTTTGGCTTGTCTAATCTTGTTCATAATATGCCTTGTTACAGTACTTGATTTGATTAGATGACGGATGTGTAATTCTTATGGTAAAACAATCCTAAAAAATGCAACTTACCTTTTTAACTGCATAAAATTTTGCTGCATGCTCCAAGAGGCATTCAACAACAAACATACCTGTGAAAGAAGGAAGAGAGACACTGAACTGGTGGCACTTGAGATAAATTTTACAAGACAAAACAAATAAACCAACAATCATACAGGTACTGTATACCACAATACTTGCGAATGGAGGCATCTTAGGTAACCTTCCACTTTAGGGCAAATCCTTGTTTCTAAATCTTGACCAATTAGAGAAAATACAAACATATTTTTCTTATGCATATATGTTTTTGGTGAAGTGGCTGTTTATCTACACCTAGAACTCAGACTGTTGAATCACCTTGATAGAGAGAGAGAGAGAGAGAGAGAGAGAGAGAGAGAGAGAATGGCTCCCGGTCATGGAAGGGTCCTGATTCTAGGTAAAAAATTCCCAGGGGTAATGAGCAAACTCTCACTGAATCAGACTTAGCTCGATCCCCTTTCCCATCTCTCAAATGTCTTGTGCAGCATCTCTGAAAAAAAAAAGCCCCTCCTTTTTTTATAGACACCCGGACAGCCTAAAGCCTGTCCATGTAAGAGAATACCACCCTTAATGGTGTATCTTGAAGTGAGATTGTTCAAGAAGGTACAAAAAGTGGAAGGATTCTGTGATAGTCCATCAATCCATCGCAGCAAATCGGGAACCATAATAACATTTCAGATGGGGCTACGAGGGACATAATAACGTTCTGATGAGTCTGAAAAAATCCAGCCCTTCCTTGACCATATCAAACGGTGGAAGAGCGTAGAAGTCCAAGTTGGAACAATCTCGTAAAATGGTGTCCGTTGACCACGTTAGAAGGTTCTGTTCAGGTGGCAGACAGTCAAGGTCGGTCTGTCTTATAGATAGCACATAACTCAACAGATCAGGGGAATCGAGGTCCACTCATGAGTAAGGGTGGGTTTCTGATGGTTCAATTTCTCCTCCAGAAATTCCAGTTAGACTAGAGAAAACTCGATCAATCATTCACAGTAAAAAATTAGGGGCGAGTGTTAACAATAAAAAAGGTAAGAACTGTGGTGATGTCTAAAGGAATACCTCAGTCTAGGCTCTTCTGGCATATGTGAGAAGGTTCTGTTCTCCCAGGGATATGTCTCGAAAAAACTCCCAGTTCCCCGAGCGGGCTCCCTCAACTAGGAGTAGTGAGAAGTAGTCTAAGATTAGACTCATGATGAGGGATTTCTTCCGAAAGACTAAAATTCAGACAATTACCACCATACGTCCAACTGAAAATTCTAGTCTTGGAGAAGCGACAGTGGAGTCCAGCCTTGACCCTCATCCCTGCTGGTCTTGTGGGACAGGCTGAAGTTTCATGGCCAGAGTAGAAAACAAAAGAAAGCGGTGCGTAAACTCAAGAGAAGTCTTGTGCCATAGCTGTTGAAGCCTAAACTCTTGAACTGGCAGACTCTGTCTCGTGAGATGAGTCTGAGATATCTTCCAGAGTCTGTATGTCAACATGAAAACAAAGTATCCTATATAACCAAGAACTCCATTCAAGTGCCAAGGGGAATGAACGACAAGACTGTACAGTTCGTTTATGAAAACTGAACAAACTTGTAGAACATTGTGCAGACTCGCAGATAACTAAGTGGACTAGTTGCCGACCCTGTCGATACTTGACAGCCACATACACATGGCCATCAGGGCGGGATCAACTTCCTATGTGATAATGCCCAGCGTTGACTCGAAAACACCTCGTACTTGTCTAAAACTAATATCTGACATGCTTAAAGGAACTTGGAAAATCCATAAGACACACAAAAGCCTAGCCATAGGATAAAAAAGGGTCTTGAACCCAACAAGGAATAACAACTGCTGCAGTCAAACACAATGCTCTAAAAAATTTTATGAAAAATAACTAGGCGTTCAGCGGTGGTAGCCTAGTACAGCTAGAAAGAGCTGAGCACTCTGGAGCAGGAGTTGGGCATTCGGGATTCGGCTCCAGGCGCCCGAAAGCTGGTGCTAGGAGCTCTGAAGATGATCGGGAGCCGGGGAATGGGCGCCGCTAGTGAAAGGGTCCTATAGTAGCTCCTTCAGCATGGAGCCCAAGAAAATTATCCCCTATGACAAAGGAATCACATATATGCCTCTGAAAGTAGCTGTGATTTTCTGGTAGACAGCTTGAGGCTGGCAACACTAGTGAGTCTCTGTCTTCTTAGCCCCTGCCCTGATGTTAAGATCAAAGAGATCCTTACTTCAAAATTTTGACAAGAACTTCAACCAGGAGGGCTAATTCCTTCTAGGCATCAGAGGGAACAACGGACAAAAAACATTTGTCTTGCTCCCTTAAAAAACTAAAGTCAGGCTCCCAACTCCCTGTGGAGGTGACAGCTTTCTTCAACAAGCTCATAATTTTGTCAGCCAAAGTCCCTGTCTGCAAAGGCCAGTGCTTTGAAACACTAAATGACGTCACAAAAGGGAGCAATTTGGGTCGTCTGGAACTCTAGCGAAGATGGAACAGGTTAAAATAAGACAAAACCGCCTGAGAGCATTGTATGGTACTCAAAGGAGGGAGTCCAATACTGAAGAGAGGAAGCCAATGATCAGAGACTAGTGTTGGCCACTTGAAGACGTGAGCTGGGCTTTCAACTGGAAATTGTGCTCAAAAATGAATAACAGTATGTCCTTGGAAGAGACAGGTGCCAAGCTAAAGAGAGACTGGCGTCAGCCACAAGTAGGCTGGTGCCAGACACACGAGAGCTGGTGTTGGGATATATGAAGACAAGTTCTGGCGCCACATGGTGCTCGAGGTGCTCTTGGAGCACGGGCACTACTGGAAGCTCGGGTGCTTTGGAACTGGACAAAAAGAACACTCGGACACTGCTAGTCCACTTGGTGCCAATACTGGCATTCCACAACCAGAAGTTCAGGAGACAAAAGTTCAAGACTGTCCCAGAAGATATAAAAAGGTGTGGACCACACTCCAGCTCCACGAGACTTTTGCAGGAGCGGAGAAGAGCAAATCTCATCCAAAAAAAGCCTCTTCAATGGCCAAGATTCACTACAAAAAATGCCATCTGCACTTTGTCTACACTGGAGCATCACTAGGAAAAAGCACATTTCTATGGACACCTTTCCCTTGGCTGAAAGGCAGCTATCCAGGGACAAAACCCCTTTGGACTCCCATGGACTGACAGTATGCTTCCTCACAGGTTTAGGGAAGTCTGACAGGGGACTGGGTTTAGGAGAGTCGACAGGGCCTGATAGCCACATCCTCCTCTACACATCCAGTAAGACGCCTTTCCAGTGGCTGTCTGTCGATACCTGGGACCGGCAACAGGCTCAACTGAGGGGGCGACTACCTGTGTGTAATTCCCCCGACCTCCCATGGACTTCCAGTAAGTCTCCTCCCAGACTTAGGGAGGTATGACATGGACTTTTGTCTAGGAGAATCAAGGGATGAGTAGACACCTCCTCCAATGCACAATACTTTACTATTATAAGGTTAACATCTGTTAACCCAAACACAAGACTGACAATGGCATGGGAAGGAAGCAAGGAAGCCAAGTGCGGGAGTAAGTGGAGAAAATTCATGAGGGCCAGTAGGAGAGAAAATTGGTGTGGGGAGACAGATGGCGCCAGGAGAGCTAGTAGCTCTGGAGCTGAGAGCTCAAAGGTTGATGAACAGTTTGGGCACTCCGAGCACAGTTCCCGGGTGTCACGAATGGCTACTCTCCTCAAAAAAGCAAGTAAAAAATAAGCACAGTTCTCTCCCCACTACATTCTGCCCTTCCACTTCCAGTTATCTGCAAGCAAAAGTGTAAGACGATGTTCAATTAATCATTTACCATCAATAGTTGAAGTACACAGGGTACCAATAAACAGACATATCTCAAATCCTATCAAATGCTATTGAGAATTGCAAATATATATATCATTACTGAAAATATATGTCCGATGATGAACACAACATTAACGTTTAGTACACTACTCAGAAAAGGCAATTAACCTTTACTGACCATAAGTGAAGTACACAGAGTGCCATCATACATACGTATCTCAATCACTATTACACATTATTGAGACCTGCAGATATGCATTTATTGAAAAAAATCAGTTCATTAGCAAATACGTTACATTTATTATGGTACTCCGACAAGGAACGTTAACCTTTACTGACACTAGTTAAAGTACCCAGAGTATCATTATACAAACATATCTCAATTCCTATCAAACATTATGAGACTTGTAGAAATACATTTCAATACTGAAAATATTGGTTTGGTAGAGAACGCAAATTCTACATTTGTTCCGTTATCGGTACGTGGTAACGAACACAAAATTTAAGATTCTATGCTACTTGGAACAGGAGAGTTGACCTTTACTGATGAAGTTCGCTCAAATCTGTAGAGATTAACCGAGACTCTCAGATATGTGTTCACTAAAAAAAAAAAAAAGAAAGAAAAAAAAAAAAAGGCCCGGTAGTGAACACAAAAATATGTCATTACTCTATTCAGGAAAGGCAACTAATGCAATGTTTACATTATTGTGTTACTTACTTGTAACACATCGGCAACAAATGCAATGTTTACATATTATGTTAACCTGTAAGGGTGGTAGCACAGTGAACTACACTGCTACTGCAGCGAAATATGAAAAACTTGAATCAGGCCAATTAGTAACAAAACAATAAAATACTGTCCTGAAAGCTGAAAGCCTTAAGACTACCCGAAATCAGTGATAATCCTACACCAGTGAATTTAAGAACACAGCTGCCATCAACACTCGATGTTACCCGAACGTCAGCAGAAATAGAATGGGGTTGTCTGTTAGTAGTTCTTGGTATTCCCGTTAGTGGGCGGGACCAGTCACCTGCACTAAATCTGAAGAGTTACCTGCAAACTTTTTTAACTTTCAAGCTGCCAAGGCAAGAAATTGTTAGCTAAGTAATTATTGACTAAGTTCCTTATGTAAAATAACAAAGCTCAGCCAAAAATCCCTCATTATATACCATTGGGTCACTTAATGCTGAAAATTTCTGGACTGTGTGAGGCTTAGTGCTTGTTTTGTCAATGGAACGATTGTTCCCTATTTGAAAGTGCACTCCTTTTCCACGTGGAGCTTATTTTTTGTATACAGAGTTTACGTCTCTTGTCTTCGCTTTGGTAGCGACACTCAAGTTTGGGTAATCATCGAGTCAGGGGTCCAGACAGCTTAGCAGCATGGACGTGTTTAACAGCAGGTAGTAGTTATCTGTTGGCCCCTACAGTGCTCAAGGATGTGAACTTCGTTCCAGTTTGAGGATGAGTTGATGGCTAACCCTAGTCATCAACGAAGATGAGGCATTCCTCTGGGACAGCAGTTTGGCTGTCGCATCGACTCTGCTGTGAACATCTGTGTTTCGTGGAGATGTTCCTGTTTGCCGTCATGGGGTGGTTTTGACGACTTCATGGCACTTGTTTGATGGTCATCCTCAATGACCTTTGATGGTCATTCTCTGTGACCCTTGTTACTGATCTTGACATCTCTGGGGAGATGTTTAGTTTTGCACAGTAGGAGAATTCTGAATTATTATTACAGATATTTATGAATTGATTGTTATGAGTGAATTGGTATTTATGATACTTTGTTTTATTATTTATGCTGCTTTATTGATTTCTCAGGTATTTGGGTATTTTTGGTTATACCATTATTTGTTAATTGATGTCACTTGTAACCATTATTTGTTAACTGATGTCATTTGTAATCATTATGCTATCTGTATTGTTTATTATTGTTTGATGTACCTGAAATGTTGTTCACTTTTATATAGTATTTGTTACTTTTTGCTTGTGTAGTAATGTTTTATTTTAAAATAACTAATTTTGCTACATCTTTATTTATGACTGACTCTTTGTGTGATGTATATTTATTGATTTACAACAGGCTTGACTCACTTGTAAATATGTATATTACTTAATGTTAATAAACTAGTATTAAGGTTATTTTTGCTCATTTTGTTGTTCCCCTTTCCCCGTTGTTGTCTCGGCTTCTGCCAGTCTTTCCAGTCCATTTCTCTGTAACTGATGATGGAACCTGATGAACCAAGTTTTGGTTTATAACATTTGGCGACCTTGCCAGGATTTGGTCTGTTTTAGCTGGCAGGGTTGTGGCAGCCTCGGTGGGGGAGTGAAGAAATAAAATTTTGTTGTAAATTTTTTTTTTGCCAAGTGAGGTGGTGTGAGGCTTAGTGCTTGTTTTGTCAATGGAATGATTGTTCCCTATTTGAAAGTGCACTCCTTTTCCTTTGGAGCTTATTTTTTGTATACAGAGTTTACGTCTGTTGTTTTCGCTTTGGTAGCACAGTCAAGTTTGGGTAATCATCGAGTCTAGGTCCAGACAGCTTAGCAGTATGGACGTGTTTAACAGCAGGTAGTAGTTATCTGTTGGCCCCTACAGTGCTCGAGGATGTGAACTTCATTAGAGTTTGAGGATGAGTTGATGGCTAACCCTAGTCATCAGTGGAGAGGAGGCATTCCTCTGGGACAGCAGTTTGGCTGTCGCATCGACTCTGCTGTGAACGTCTGTGTTTCGTGATGTTCCTGTTTGCCGTCATGGGGTGGTTTTGATGACTTCACGGCAGTTGTTTGATGGTCATCCTCTGTGACCCTTGTTAGTGGTCTTGACATCTCTGGGGAGATGTTCAGTTTTGCACTGTAGGAGGATTGTGAATTATTATTACAGATATTTATGAATTGATTGTTATGAGTGAATTGGTATTTATGATACTTTGGATTATTATTTACGCCGTTTTATTGATTTCTCAGGTATTTGGGTAGTTTTGGTTATACCATTATTTGTTAATTGATGTCACTTGTAATCATTATGCTGTCTGTATTGTTTATTATTGTTTGATGTAGCTGAAATGTTGTTCACTTTTATATGGTATTTGTTACGTTTTGCTTGTGTAGTAATGTTTTATTTTAAAATAACTAATTTTGCTACATCTTTATTTATGACTGACTCTTTGTGTGATGATGTATATTTATTGATTTACGACAGACTTGACTCACTTGTAAATATGTATATTACTTAATGTTAATAAACTAGTATTAAGGTTATTTTTGCTTGTTTTGTTGTTCCCCTTTCCCCGTTGTTGTCTCGGCTTCTGCCAGTCTTTCCAGTCCATTTCTCTGTAATTGATGATGGAACCTGATGAACCGAGTTTTGGTTCATAACAACTGTTATTAAAATATTATTCTTGAAGGACATCTTCACAACTCCAGGATCCTTTGAAGCAGTCTTTAGCTCCTGTAGTATTCTTGGAGAAATGCCCATTGGATTATAAATTCCACTTAAATTCTTAAAAACTCCAGGATCCTGTGAAGTCGTCTTCAGCTCCTAAACGGATTCCTATCGGATCCACTTCCCTTCAGGGAAGAAATTCAGAATTTGCCTTCTTAATCATTTCTTCCACCTCCTGGAGAAACGCCTATTGGATTATAGCTTATTTAATCATAAAATCTCCAGTTGTATAACAGGAGTAGTATTTACTTTGATCCTCATAATGCAGGTGGTTCATAGTTAGTACATGAGGTTAATTAAACATTTCATAAGTTCTAATGGTCAAGCAAGCTATATTTTGATTTGAAAAACCTGTACATTACTTAAAAAAAAAAATTATGTCCTTTATGTCCTTACAAATCTATATATATTTTCTTAAGAGTACTCAATCACAACACATTTTCATCATAAAACATGGAAAAGGGAAGAGAGAGGGGGAGGGGAGAGGGGAAGAGGGGAGGAGGGGAGGAGGAGGAGGAGGAGGAGGAGGAGGAGGAGGAGGAGGAGGAGGAGGAGGGAGGAGGAGGAGGAGGAGGAGGAGGAGGAGGAGGGAGGTGGAAGGGAAGGGGAAGAAGGGGGAGGAGGGAGGGAGGGGAAGGGAAAGAGGGGAGGGGAGAGGAGAGGGAAATTTTTAGGACAGGGACAGACAGACACACACACACACACAAAGGCAGCCAAGGAAATTAATATGATAGATTATTCTTGAAAGACGTCTTCACCACTCCAGGATCCTTTGAAGCAGTCTTCAGACATTGGATTATATCATCTTCTTAAATTCTTAAAGACTCCAGGATCCTGTGAAGCCATCTTCAGCTCCAAAATGGAATGCAGGTGGTTCATTGTTACCACATGAGGTTAATTAAACACTTCATAAATTCGAAAGGTCAAGCAAGTTATATTTTGATTTGAGAAACCTGTACATTACTTTTAAAAAAATGATGTCCTTACAAATCTATAAACATTTTGTTAACAGTACTCAGTCAATATATTTTATTTCATCATAAAACATGGGAAGAGGGAGGGGAGAGAAGAGGGATAGGAAAGGAGGAGGGGAGGGGAAGAGGAGGGGGGGATTATCGTTTTTCTATGAGGGAGTTGAGGTCCTGTAGAGAAGGGGGGCATTTAGGGACCACCCTGCTTAAACCAGTTTTTGGGGGTAGGGAAGTGAGAGGAATGGGGACACACACACACACACACACACAACACAGGCAGAAAGGCAGCCAACAAAATTAATGTAATAGATTTTCCTTTGCTATATGTACACCTTCTTTAAAACTTTACAAAATAATTCATTGCTTCCACTATGCCCTACTCTCCCTTTAATGTAGCCTAACACTAGCAAATCAGTATTTGAATTTATGTTTTACACCTGAACCAAAATACAATTTAAGTACAGCACTGTGGTTCTAACAGAAGGTTTAGAGTGAGGAGCAAAATAAATCCTGCTTTCAGCTGAAATCTCCTGAATTCATGTAAGCTGGTTTTATTTTCTTTTCCCTGATATCTAACTAATTATTTACCATCTTTTCCTAAAATCTGCCTCTCTCTTTGCAAGCTGACATCCCTTTGGAGTCTCCCTGGATTTATATCCTCTTGACTTCGTCCGCAAGGTTTTCATCTGCAGATATAATGAACAAAAAGGTTTAGGACATATTAGGACATAAAACTTGTGAAACCTAAGCCTTTCAACACTGAATATGATATGTCCTATTCATATCTGAGCATATTAGGAATGCAAAATTCTTGCAGAATTAAACCTAATGGTATGATAGCTGTACTATATTTCACATCTACTACAACTATGAATATTATCATGTCAAAAATATCAGGAACCTCCACGAGTTTCTAAATACTTAGCAGATTATCAAAACTGTGTGGTTTATATATTGTGCAGCACAGTGCCAGTGTATTTACAAAAAATTGGAATAGATAATTATTTGCTGTGTAAAGTCACCACCCGCGCGCAGGATAGTGTTTCGCGGCGCCATTAATTAAGTCTCCGCTGAGCTTGTTTTCTTTGGTGACTTCCCGCTTTCTTCAAGCTAAATTAGTCACGCTGCCAGGTCACGCATTTTAATCATTTTTACTTTATGGTATTTATACGAATGTCACACATTGTGTATCACATGTTTCTTCATTCATGGGCATCAAGACTGTATCTATATTGTGTCTCTGTATGTTTCGTATTGTAATTCAGCATCGCTCACTGTATATTATTGTTTATTGTTTCGACCTCAGGTCACAGTCAATAATTGTCTCTCACGGTTCGGCGTCAGTCGGCCGCAATATAAGCCGCCTGGATCTGTACTAAATCAGCAGTAACCTTTACCTGCTCGTTTCTTTGACACTTACAACCCCGATATCCCGGAGCCATTAGCGGACTCACACGGGCGACCAGTCTTGGCTCCAGGATTTCTCCAAAAACGCCTCTGGATAAACACGCGCTGTAACCAGCGCTTGAGCGTGCTGACTCTCGTCGGGCGCACCCCACCAGCCAGCCACTAGCGGAACCACACGCGCATCTAAAGTGCGCAGACTGACGCGAGTATCCTACTCCAGTAAGGGGGTCATGGTATTTATACAATGTCACACATTGTGTATCACATGTTTCATTCACAGGCATCAAGACTGTATCTATATTGTGTCTCTGTATGTTTCGTATTGTAATTCGTACTGTATATTATTGTTTATTGTTTCGACCTCAGGTCACAGTCAATTCCATTGTCTCTCACGGCCCTGCCAGTCGGGCCGCCAATATAAGCCGCCTGGATCTGTAATAAATCAGCAGTAACCTTTACCTGCTAACACCTTACAGCTGTGTTAAGTAATGTAAGGTATTACTTAAATGAGGTTAAATGAGACCAGCTTCTTTTTTCACAACAGGTTATCTAACTGGATAACACTACCAACCCTTATCACAAAGAGTAAAATAATGTGATGATTATTTTCTCCAACTTTAGTAGATAATGTTTGATAGGTATAGTGTGTGTGTGTGTGTGAAAACAAAGTGTTTTAGCCTGAGTTCAAAACGATTCTTGGATTTTCATGTATATATGAGTAGTAGTTACATCTGATAAGCATAAAATGTAAAGAAATTTTTAAAATTTTATCCTAATTCTGTTGTTTGGGCCATCTAACTGCCGTATTAGTGCACTAATACATGGCCAGCCCCTCAAAATATTAAAAAAAAAAACACACACACACAAAGCTGTTAATGTAGCCTGATTGTTACAGGTACAGACCAAATGGAACATAATATTTTTTCATGAATACAAAAATATATGTAGTTATGTATTTGATTAATCATATATGTCAATATTTAATTCTTGTTATTACATATAATGATCACAAGATTTTTCTTAGTTGAAGATAATTTCTTGACTACAACTGATAACAAATATTACAATGCTTTAAGAAGTTTCTATTTCTAGACCAGAGTTTTCACTCTGAAAATATTCAGCCTGTGACTGGGCAGCCGCTATCAAACAGCAATTATGTAGCAGCCAGTGATTGGATTCTGTTCCCAAAATGATTTCCTACTCCACATTAAGTCCTAGTGTGCATTCACACATTTAACAGATGTATGATTCCCTACTCCACATTAAGTCCTACTGTGCATTTACACATTTAACAGATGTATGACCACAGCATTGTGATCATACCCTAAAACACCATCAAATCATTTTCTTCAATTTGGATTAATACATATTGTGACTGAATGGTATTTCAAATTACACCAAGGCTTTATTAATAAGATGGCATTTTCTATAGTTATGAACATATACCACAAGGGCTAAATGTGGCTATGGGACAGAGCCCTTAAGATTTGGTAGGCCATGTTGTCCTAGATGAGGTTAAGTACGCTGGTGTGTTATGGGGAGGAAATCCCAGGGGTCAGTTAGGACAGTGTGTCCTAGGGTAGATTACAATATATTCCTTCTGTGTTTCAAGTTCACTGGAGGCTTTGGAGAAGGGGAGCTGGAGACCAAAGTGGTCAATATAGATGAAAATATTTTTTCCAAGATGGAATTAAAGTGCAAATGACAAAAAATTAATATATACCAAATTCTCTGTCCTTACAAAATATGCATATGGAGTCAATCTCGTAAAGTGTGGTATTTACTGTACTATTTATGGTGGGGAGACTGAATGTTCTAACACTTACCAAATCCTTAAAGGTACTGTACTTCTTGAGATCCTTGGCATATTTTTCTGTGTAAATAATGTGTATGCAGAATGCACTTTGTGTACTTTTGCTCCATAAAAGTTATGATGTTATGTAGCTGTTCCCTCATTCTTTTAACAAGTAAAGATACTGATGTGTCTAATTTAAAATTTTGTATACATCTTTCAACATCTACTACTTTCCATTGTGATAAGCCCTACAAACCAGCAAGACAATAAACCCTAGGTTAGGTTAAGCTAAACCTGACTAGGATATACCCTTCGTGAAAGGTTAAGGATGGGTTCCAGGGGTAGCAAAATTTCCTTGTCATGTGGGATGTTGCGTTCTTTGTCAAGGTGAGGCTACAGTAGGTTACATTACAGAGTATCTGATTTTATTAGTAATTTCCTTTTTTTTTTTTTTTTACTGATCTCACTTCACCATACTTGTTGGGCTGTTTAGTCATTTACAGTTTCAACCAACCCAACTTCCTTGCATGCGGTGGGGTCACATAAATTGTAATACGTACAGGTACTGGAATGCAAAGGGGAAAGCACCAGCACTGATGGTTACAAAGCACAGACCATATGATAAGCTATTGGAGTTCTGGTATGAAATTATCATGTATACCTGGCTACTACCAGAAAAAAAAAACCTGGTCAAGAAAGACACGGTTTTTTAAGTAAGGCTGTATAAGTTGATAGCTTTCCTAAGGGAATGAGGATCCCATGTACGCATTAGGGTGAAGAGCTGTAGCCTATGTAGTATTTTACTTGCTTACACACTTATCTGGTAAATGACAACATAAGAAGTATTTATCCCAAAGAATATCTTGTGCTCTTAACATAAAACATTACTGTACATGATTCACATCACTTCTCTAGGATCTAGGCTAATCAGTTGCCCAAAGCCCAGTATTCCTACACTAATCACCAATAACTTTTTAGGAGGTACATATATTTACTGTACAGGCGGTCCCCGGTTTACGACAGGGGTTCCGTTCTTGCGCCGCGTCGTAACCCGAAAATCGTCGTAAGCCGGAAAATCGTCGAAAATCGTCGAAAATCATGAGAAAACCTTACTTTTAATGCTCTGGGTGCATTGAAAACGATGTAAACTGCATTATTATTGAGTTTTACATCACAAAAACCTTCAAATTATGATTATTCTGCCGTTTTGGGGCCATATTTCTTCCGTCGGATCGGCGTTCGACGCGTCGTAACCCCGGAACATGCGTTGTAAGCCGGGAAATAATTTCTGATGAATATATTTGAAAAGCGTCGTAACCTCGGAACGTCGTAAGCCGGAACCGTCGTAAACCGGGGACTGCCTGTACTTGGATAAAAAAATGTTTGCCCAATGAAGAAAATACACAAACAAATAAGGGAAAGGTCCTAAAATCAAAAGCTTCAACCAAAGAGAGATCATATAATCTTGCTACCAAGAAACTAGGCCTATTTTGAAAATGATGCATTTCATTATAATTTCTTGACCACTGAACTAACATTGGTGAATGTCCAGAAGAACTCCCATGCATAAAGTACCAAAATTAAAAGTAAATGCAATATTTTTCATATTTAAAGCTTTTAGACCACTTCTTATGATGAGAAACACCACAATTTTGCCATATTAGCTATGGAGGGGGTTGGGGACAGGTATTGTCTAACCTTATAAGTCAAAAGTCGAAAATCATTCGATGGGGAACTAGTTTTTCTGAGAAACATTACACTCTTTCGAGAAACATTACAGCAAAACCTCATTTTCGAACTAACTCCAGTAAGATTTCAGGATGCCGATTAGATAATCATTAATATCTCGGATATGGTGAATCTCCTCAAAAAAGTGTTCAGAGACAAAAGTTTTATTATTTTATATTGTGAAAATTATAGTGTGACCTATTTTCTTATATCTCACCGCGGAGTTGTTCTGGACATTGACCCTAACATTCCCTAACCATTAAAAATCCAAAGTTAATAAAACTGGAACTTATTTACCAACAAAAGTAAAATTAACGTAGAGTTTGCGTTCAAGATGAAAACCCAATTTCACACTTTCTACTTACTCGTAATAGTTTAAAATGAGAGATTGGTATTACCACAAGTCGACACTGACATTTTTGCTCTGTGCTCTGAAATCGGTATTATTACAGTTTCGGTCAAATTCGGATACGTATTATTTTTTTACTTGTTATCATTCATTTTTGAGATGATTCATACGAAAAACTTACTCGTCAAAGTACGAGTTACAAGGTAAGACAGTACCCACCCCAACTCCATAGCTATCACGACAAAATTGTAACCAGTCAACACCCCTAGGTTACGTGGTGTTATTTTTTGGGTAAAATTACAGTTTCAGTGTTGACTGGTTACAGTTTTACCGTGTTAGTAATGGGGGTAGAGGTGGGGGGGGGGTATTGTCTTACCTTGTAACTCGTACTGTGATGGGATAACAATAATAAGGAACAATATCCATCGGCAAATATCTCCGTAACCATCAATTTGCGCAAGATTCGAGTAAGTTTTTCGTATGAATCATCTAAAAAATGAATGATAACTAAAAAAATAATACATAACCGAATTTGACCGAAACTGTAATAATACCCTGAAATCTATTCAATACGGGCTACTTGATGCGAAAAATCATGGTAAAATCTACAGCAGATTTACAGTTACCGGGATATTTACCGTCTTTTGTTCATGTTTTAACATTCATTCCCATGGGACTGGTACTAAATGAGTCACACAGGAGCGCTTGTGATATGAAAGTAACACAGGGGTGCTTGTGATATGTAAGTAAAAGTTTGCCGTAATATTTTGACTGCTCTTATAATCCTTACTTGTGCGCTACTAAAATAAGAATGTTCAAAGGCCGACGTTTGTTTCTGAAGCCAAAATAGGCCTTGGCCTACTTGACCTCTATAAAATGTCCATTATTTGAACTTAGCATACCTTTGAGAGAAAGTAGTCAAAAGTGTTGTTGTTTTCCTCTTTCCAAATTCGGTAACAACCGGATGATCAATTTAGGTTTAAGAAACCAAATTATAAAACAGTCGAATGAATCCTGCGCCACATGGGCTAAAGCTTGTAGGTGTCAATAGCCTGATGCAAGTTTAATACATTCCATAAATTTTAGTTACATGCTTAGCTAACAGGAAAGTTTAGTTTTCATCACACCCGCTATTATTCGCCTAAACAAATTACACACGTGTTTATACACTTAGAAACAGGGAAAAGATTCATCACTAAAACTGATTACACTTCACATTCTTACAGACTTTAAAAGTCTGTAACTAGTATTCACATTCGAGCAACAAAGTTTTATGAAAATCAATCAAAATTATTTGAACAAAAAAGTTTGACGATGTTTCCTTATCGTTCCTTTACTTTTCAGTTTCCGCATTTGCAAACGAAAATGAAATATTATTTGCACCAGCTTTTTATGATAAAAATCCCATAAAAGATAATTAACTTTATATTCCGTCGCGGCATTTTTGGTTTATCTTTACTACAGTTCCAATAATGCTCGTAACATAGAGTTTTACGATATCGGGTAATCAAATATATGCATCATCTATGACATTGTTGCTGCAACTTTAATCATGAAGTGGGCTTTTCTAGTGATATATCTAAAGAAATTTCAGGAGAAAAAGGGAAATTGATACATACAAAATTACTGATATATCTGGAATTTAAAAGGCATTGAAACACACATTAAACCGTTTAGTTCTTCACCCACTGCGGAATTTGCAGCAGTTAAATTGCTGAGCTCGTCGTACATTTGTTGGTCAGTAGTCCGATGGACACACGAAGTTCCCTACTTCATTTCTAGAACAAGGCAGGAGTTAAATGAAGCACCGAACCACAGAACTCGCACTACAGGAAGTGTGTACAAACGATTTACTAGAATACAAGTATAGTGCTTATATATATTTGTGGCCCGGCTAGAATATCTATGGTCGGAGCAAATGAAAGGCACAGTCAGCCTCAGACACAAGCACACTAAGGAAATTTAGTAACCTGTTGTCAAAAATAACTTTTATTTAGAGTTACAGGGCTGTGCATCACTGATGAAGCGATATTTTCATTGAACCTCTAATATTAAGAAACAGACGTGAGAAAATATATGAAATAATTAACAAGAGTACAGTATTTAAAAACAGGAAACAATAACCTAGTAAACATGAAATAAAGATTAAGTAACAACAATTAATGTTTATACTGAAAATATTGAGCATTTTTGGCCAGAGAGAGAAAGAAAGAGAGCTGCTGTTACTACAGCGAACATTGTACTCATCGTTTAGGTGTTCGATTTATTCTTTTTATTAAAACATTTTACTTTCCAAACTTCACTGTTTAACCGTTTTACACCGAAAACTATTTGTTTTTACTTTGCTATCGTTTCATTTACGATAAAAAAAATTCTGTAAAATTAACATGCAAACGGCAAACATATTCTCCGCCGAATGGAATCATGTATATATCTTGAAACGATTAGCATGCGAATTCCAGAGATTTTGTGTATGGTTCTTTAGTGCAACATATATGTCTTGTCAGTAGGCTATACGAAGTCTGGCAAAATTTCAAAATTTGTAAATTTTCCAAAAATATTTTTTAGTTCATTATTCACTAACTCAATGGTAAACTAATGTATAAAGTACAAGTAGGGTCAACGTTAACAACAGTCTACTAAATACCTGCATTGTAGTCATTTGATTTGCAAATCTTCTGTAAAAAATATTCTAAAGTTTTCGTGGAATTTACGATTAGTCTTTACTAACTAGACTGTTTTAAATTTTCCAAAATTATGGTGGTGCTCTCATAATTCCCCACAAAACCAGTGGGTGTTGGTCACCTTAGAAAGGTCGGGGAATCCCTGTCTTGCATCAAAAGCCACAAAACACAACAACAAGAGTCTAAATCATCTAATATACAAAATTCATGAAAAGTATACCTTAGTTTTACCAGACCACTGAGCTGATTAACAGCTCTCCTAGAGAGGGTTGGCCCGAAGGATTTGACTTATTTTACGTGGCTAAGAACCAATTAGTTACTTAGCAACGGGACGTACAGCTTATTGTGGAATCCGAACCACATTATAGCGAGAAATGAATTTCTATCACCAGAAATAAACTCCTCTAACTCTTCATCAGCTGGCCGGAGACTCGAACTCGGGCCTAGCGAGTTCCAGTCCACAGCTCTGCCGACTCTCCCAACGAAGAGCACAGCTGAAGGCCTTCGCATAGAGTTCAAAATATGGATTCGGGTATAATGACTACTTCAAGAAGGAGAAGAAAAAAAAGAACCCTGTAATATTTTTAATGGTTTAAATACAGTAAGCAGTGTGTTCAACACCCTCAACACAATGCGTCACTCAAGTTTTGGCGCCCCGTTTCAATACTTCTTGTGCTCCATTTTCGGGAAGGTAAAATTTATGTAATTTATGCGTTTACAGATTGGCTGCATAAAATATTTACATACTGTTCATCTGTGTGGTACACACACACACACACACACACACACACACACACACACACACACACACATATATATATATATATATATATATATATATATATATAATGTCTTTTCCTGTAATACTTGTAATATGAATATAAGAAGGCCATATATATTTAAACGTTGAAACCATATATTTCGGGGCATGTCTGAAATATATGGTTTCAACGTTTAAATAGTATTTTATGGGCCTTCTTATATTCATATATAGATATAATATATATATATATATATATATATATATATATATATATATATATATATATATATATATATATATATTGCAAAGTTTATGCATAAGAATGATGTCCAACTATTACTTCGTCTTGTCTTTGTTTCTCAGTGACGCAAAATATAAAGCTACCATGAACAAATAAGTCATATGAGCAAAAAACTTAAAATCTCATGGGAAAAATAGTTTGAGACAGAAAAATAAACCTAAATATACAAAAAAAAGGTTGTAGGATTATTTCTCTATTCCATTGCGTTACAGGTTTGTACATACTGTGAAATCAAGCTCCATATAAATCCCAAAAGAATAAGAATCTGGAGTTTAAGGGTGTACGCTCTGGTGTCTCCCTTCTGAGGTATCCGTAGAATTCATTACCATATCAGAGCCCTCCTCTTTCTAGATAGTGATTCAATGTTTACATTTCGTTCTTCTTTTCATTTGCTATGAGAGAAGGGACAGATGGGGTAAAGGACGGTATAGAATAGCCCCTCAATTGAATCATGTCCTATCTCCGCGAGCATTTTAGTTATTTGTTTTCTAAGTTGATACTGACTATCGAAAAGATCATGATTCTCTGCATGACAGCGTTTGGTAATTCATTCTCTCTCTCTCTCTCTCTCTCTCTCTCTCTCTATCTCTCTCTCTCTCTCTCTCTCTCTCTCTCTCTCTATATATATATATATATATATATATATATATATATATATATATATATATATACCCTGTATACACACACACACACACATACATATATATATATATATATATATATATATATATATATATATATATATATATATATATATATATATATATTGTCACGTTCAGCACAGCCGTGGAGATAAAGGATGGCGGTGATTATGACCTAGATAAAGGCAGTTGACTAACTAGGGAGCTATTTGAACAGAGAGGGTAATAATGACTATACTCAAAATAACATAAAAATAAAGGGGTCAAAGCAAACTTAGATTGTCCACTTAGAAGTATAACTCACTAAAAGATCTGAAGAGAAAATATTTACAGGACTTACTAATGGATCTCCAAGGCACTTCAATTTACTGGACCAAAATCACAATCACTATGCAAGAGTGCCACACAAGTGGAAGCAATATAACTCTGCCTTCTTAGGCTAATGCACGTTGTAAGTATGGGATAGGGTCCTTAGAATGTACAGGATGGGGTACAGCAAGCAAGACAAGGATCACACTGGGATTCCCAATATCTTGACTGGTTATGGCACCTGTAGTTTGCAGGTAGCTGCCACCATTGACCTACATGTAATTTCACACGACAGGTACTCGCATCACAGATCTGCAAGAACAGGGATGCTGTAATACACAAAGGGAGTGTGAGTGACACTTAACTTGGAAAACATAAGCAAACAGCAAGACACTGGCATGAATAATTCACTGTATGTTATCACTTATATTCAAAGCAAATGTAAGATTAACACTAGTATTCCAATATTGATCAATCAGACCAACACAATCAAAATACATGAATCATTGAGGGAGAACGCAAAGGGGTATGGATATGGGAATTCGAGAACGGGTGGAAAAAATCAGGTAAAGACAAAATGGTGAGGCCGAACAGACAACTTCCAATCACATTACCTTAGTCCGTGGACAAGACTTGAAGAGCATCAGTGGAAGCTGTGTCGCATACAGTCCCCCACAATAGAGGGAGCAGAAGTAGAAGGCGCTGGTGCACTACAGAGGCATCAGAGCTCTGAGGGCAAGGCGGTGAGGTAGGACCACCTTCAGAGTGACAGCATCAGAGGGAGGTCTAGTGGGGACTCGATCAGAGCCCCTAGTCAGACAGACTTCGCTATAGGTAGGCATCGTAAGATACACGGGCTTACAGAGGGTCTGCCGGAGCTCGTATTTATACTGCAAATGGTGGTGACAGTGGTTGTGTTTTGACAGTTTCCCCTTAATATGGTCATCTATTGTCCTCTTCTTGGGCACACCATTAATCCTGGCAGGTATCTTTTAATATGGTCAGGCCAGGGTTGGTAATGACTTAAGTTAAGGTCATGAAATTATCTCCTCATTTGACACCTGGGTGATCATTATTAGATACTCTGTTGGTGGCGGACGTGTTGGGGGTCTCTCTCGCGTTTTTTACCAAAAAGAAGGGTTTTTTGCTCTTGGTGAGTATACCTCTCATAGAAGGCAATGTGTTAATAGTGTCTCTATGTAATACCAGGTGCGTAAGCCGTTTAGTGTTGTGTATTACAGATATATTAATCTACATTCTGCCGCAATCAGTGCCTTCGAAATTTTCAAGTTTCAACTTCTCAAAGCCTATTGGCCCTGGGAAATGGGTAATAGAGAGCTGTGTATGTGTTAGTGCTTGGCCCTCCCTTTACCACAAAAATGTCATCTGACCAACCTCAAACCGTCGTGGCAGTGACTGGCACCTAATGATACCTGTGCCCAACACACAAGTTCCATACCCGCGAACAATTCTCTTTACTTTATACAATACCAATTGAACCATTCCGATGTCAAGTGTGCTATACAATCTGTCAGTCCAACCTTCTCCGATGAGGAAATTAATGCTGCATATACAAAATGCAAAGACCTGATACCAGAAACCAATGGCATTTTATATTGTTGGTTCTCCACACAGCAATTCTGTGTCAAATGGGGTAACGTACTATCGTACACCTTTGGCTCCCTAAACGGGCTTCAGCAAGGGGGCATTCTCTCTACAGACCTGTTTAACACGTACACAGATGCCCTGAATGTCAAATTGAACTCACTCCCAATCAGATGCACTATCAATGAGACAACAATAAACAACCTCTGTTATGCTGAAGGTATGGTTCTGATTTCCCCATCAGTGCAACGTCTCCAGAGACTCATCGACACCTGCCGCCAATATGCAGGGGAATTTGATAGCCTAAACAATGAAACCAAGACCCAATGTATGTCGCTGCTCCCGAGATCACTCAAGCATATTGTAGAGCCACAAATTTTCCCTCGGAAATCATTGTCTGGAATTTGTGCATGAATATCCGTATTTGGGCCACACTATCACAAACGACCTAAAAGATACAGCAGACATAGAACAGAAGCATCGTAAACTATGCGCACCTGGGAACTTGATTGCAAGGAGGCTTGCCTTCTATCACCGAGGCACAAAACTGCTGCTCTTCTGCTCGTACTGCTACACCTGAGAGGCCATGAGACTTATCACTGTTGTTCATAATGACGCCTCACAAACACTCCTCGCCATCACTCCACCACACAGATGTTCATAGAAAACTGCATGGATAATTTGAAAATCACTGTGAGGCGAACAATGTCCAGTCTGATCACCTGACTGAGAAACAGCAGCAATTCGCTCATACAAAGCATCCTAAGCAGTCAGGCAAAAAGATCTAAATTGTGGGAAAGATGGGATAATGAGGCATCTATTCCTTAAATGACTTATTCTCTATTTTTGCAATTATGAAGTGTCATCTCCAGAATCTGTAATATTATTATTATTATTATTATTATTATTATTATTATTATTATTATTATTATTATATTTCTGTTTCTTGTTATTATTGGTATTTTTACTTTTTTATTATTACTGTGATCAGTATCATTGTAGAGTTTTGCAATTTTCAATATTCATATTTGGCCTTCTGGACCTGACTTCTGTAACCATCTAAGGTCCCAAGCTGGAAATTAATCATCTGCAATCTGTATTTTTATTTATCATTTTTAATATATATATATATATATATATATATATATATATATATAATATATATATATATATATATATATATATATATTTATATATATATATACGTATATTTTACTGTTATTCTCCATATAATTACTTCATTACCATTATTATGAATTCTACTTTTTCTACTTCTTCAGCAACTGTGTGATTACAGCCAATTATTATTTTTATCGTGTTATCTTATGTACCTAGATTGTGTGGATTGTATTTGTATATTCATTGCATAACTCCTGAGCCGCAAATATAGGATAGTATTATTATTATTATTATTATTATTATTATTATTATTATTATTATTATTATTATTATTTTTATTATTATTATTATTATTATTATTGGAGGGCAAGGCAGGGAAAATGTCAAGGGACTTTAAAAACAGCTTAGTACTTCTTTTCAATTTTATATTGAAATATCAAGACAGGAAAGTAAAATGCAAACAATCAAAAGATGTTTGTAACAATATATATATATATATATATATATATATATATATATATATATATATATATATATATATATATATATATATATATATATATATATATATATATATTCTGGAAGTATTGTGCGAACTCGTGGACGTGCATCCATGCCTGTGTACGAATTTTAATTTCAGATCATCCAATTATACTCGTGTATTCTGAATTCCTGAGAATGCATTTTAGCGAGCGCAAACCTTTGGATAACAGCTGTGCCATAAGATTTTTTTCTGTCAAAGTGCAAAGGTCAGTTGGACCCAACTTCATCCCCTTTCCTAGTCAGGAGCTGAACAAAACAGGAAAAACGATGGGTAAGGAAGACGTGTAGGGCTTACCACGAAGGAAGCACTGGAGAGCTTTTTTAATGGGTCTTGCAAGGAAAGCAAAATAGAGAGCCCTCAATACCACGGGGAAATGGACTGATGTGCAATGTAATCAATATACCTGGCATACACACACACATATATTGTACATGCAGAATCAATAGCTGCTAGTATTTTCACTGTGATTCAGTTGCGTTCTTTGAAATTAAGACTCATAAAACAAAATTAAGACAAGAACCACTATATTTCAAACAAACACCCCAGACCTGATTACTGGTAAAGGTGGACAGTTGGTAGGTGAGAAGAATATTTATCAAGATTATGCAGTTGTGAGTTAAGACTTCGGAAGCATTTGAAATGATGGTGCTTTTTTGAGGAAAGGAGTCAATCGTAGTTGTTTTAGTCCTCGTTAGTTCCCACCTGGGTCGAGTCTGGCGGCCGGATCAGCGGAAACATTTGTTTGAGAATGGGGCTCAAAATGAGTTCGTCCATAAAGCCAGATTTCCAGTGCCCTCCTGAGATGTTTTATTTGACTGCTGAGAGTGGATTCCAGAATTTTCTTTTTGTACGCACAGTTACTTTGAAAAAAAAAGGAAAGAAAAACAGGTCGGCTTCACTCCAATTCACGATATGACCAGTATCCCTTATATGTGTGAAAATCATCGAGCTCTCTGAATCATGTCACTGATCGTTTATGCTCAATTAATCTTTGTGAAATTTGCCGGCCAGCAAATATATATATTAATAATAAAAAGCGATGTACCGATGGTTTTAGGTAGTGAAAACGAACGGACTTTTGGTTTTGGAGTTTTCACTTAGCTTTTGGAGGTTTTCAACAAAAGGTAGCCTTATTTTTTGCTAAAACCTACTTGTTGGTTGTTTGTGTAGCTTCTGCATTGGTTAACCATTTCAGCGTTTTATCAGTGTAATGAAGAAAATTATCTTCGTTTTGCTCTTATTTTCTACTTGACAGTGACACATCTTCAAATGGAATATTAATAAATAGTGATTCCACAGCTAAGCTAAACAGTTTGAGGTTTTTAAGCGTATGTCTAAGTTATTAAATATTTATATGAAAGGTGCGCATGTTACCTGGGAATACGTTACGTTTCCTAGGAGGTGTGATAATAAATCTGCCAGTCACCTGGATAATTTGCACAAGAACGGACCATTACTGGAAATTACCAAACGTAAGAGTGACCCCATCCTTGTGCGTTTTGGGAATACCACAGACACAGGGGTGAGAAGGGCAATTATTTGATATATGATTCTGCGAAATCGATATACTTTTCATTACCTCCTATAGTTTCTAAATAACTTATTACATAGCACAGCAATATCATTCGGGGGGATCTTTTGTTAAGTTTACATAGGCCTCTTCATCACTGACCAGGTCATGTGTTTTATCAATGTAGGTCTCATTATCTAAGAGCACGATCATCCCATCTATATCACATGTTGTGATAATGACGTCATCCCACTTACTTTGCAGTTGTTTTGTCCCAAACATTTAACAAAACATCTTTGAGGCCCACATCTCTGATCACATCCGAGACTTGGTTTCAGCGCAAATGATGCCCTAAATTTATAACCGACTGTTCTTCCACGGTAAGGAGATGGATTTAGAATATAAGATTTATACCAAAGGCCAAGCAATCGTTAGAGAGGGTGAGAGGTGGAAAGATGATGGTAGAAAGAGAATATGACCTTAAGGTACAGATAAAAAGGAATGAAAGGGGTTGCAGCTAGGCCGAAGGGACGCCAAAGAACCTTCAGTAATGCATCATTTATAGGTGATTTATCTATATTCGGAGAACGGTAAGGAGATGGTTGGAGAGATTCTTTACATTCCTGGTGCACCTAAATGATTCCATATTCCTGATATGAAGTCTCTTTCATATTGGTTAGGTCGACATCCTCAACAGCACCTGACACCTGACGTCAATACACAGGGGACAAGGGAGGATTATAAGTCGACCATCTTTCAACAAGTCATAATATCCAGATTGCTGGACTGTATTTGTAAAATTAGTAACAGGTTTTCACACGCTATCACATACAAGATAAATTACACACACACAGACAAGTTTTTAGATTGATATATAAATAGCAACAACAAATATATATAATTAGTATTTCGTTGTTCAGGTATTTTATACTATATATTATGTATGTGTGTGTGGTAAAGTGTATATGTATATGTATATATACTGTATAATGTATGTATATAAATGTGTATATACATGTTTGTATATACTGTACATACATATTTATTTATAATATGCACATATATACATACAGATACACATACACATATACAAATATATATATATAATACATATATATACATAAACACACACACACATGTATACACATACACACACATACACATACATACATATATATATATATATATATATATATATATATAATATATATATATATATATATATATATATATATAACACAAGAAATCCAAGACTCGGCACAAATCCTGAGAACACAAATGAATCTACAGAACCACAACGCGGAGAGACCTCTGTCAAACGCCTTTGTTTGCATTCCAGGCCAATATCCGAGAACTAACGTGTCAATATGGAATGAGACGGGGATCCTTTTAGTCGCTTTGGGTAAGTAACTGAGCGACATTATAAAGAAACCCTATTGATTTGTTTTCCACCTTGTTATGGGACGGACGGAATCTACGGAGCGACGTGGCAGGTTTCACTAGACAAGAGGGGTCTTCTCATTGTTTCATAGTTTTATAGTTGGCTATTGCCAGAACATATCTGCATTTAATTGGGCAGCCAAATCCGATTCAACGTATTTAATTTTTATTTGAGCGAATGCTGCAATTGATTATTATTATTATTATTATTCATAATAGTAGTAACTAGTAGTAGTAGGAAAAATGACAGCAATAATCATATTAATAACATTATCATATTAATAACATTAATGGTAATGTTGAAACGTCTGATTTAAAAAAAATAAATAATCGGACTTCCTTAAAAACATACAAAATGAACTTTAAAAAATGGAAAACTTTGAGTCTGTTATTAAATGAGTATATCAAAGCAACCATTTACTTAAACCGTTTGTAGAGCTATATCCCACTTTCAACAAAATCCCTGACGGAAAAGCCTTTTATACAGGCTCCCAACCTGTTTCAAGGCCCTGGAAATGATGCTTCAGTGCACCTCAGACCAAATAAGAATAACGCTCTTCTGTTTCTCTTAACAGATTACAGACAGTAAATCAAATTAATAATAATAATAATATTAATAATAATAATAATCATAATTTCAAATAACTAAACCGTGTACTACATTTTACTCCGAACGCGATTTGAACTGCTATCATGCACCTCATGCGTTTCACGCCTACCTGCGTCCAGGAGTCAATCAGCCCATTATCCATTCATCTTTAGTTCAGTGGCTGACTGTTTATCAAAGTAGTCTGTTTTTCCTCTTTCTTAATTATCCTCTTCTGACATAGGATTTGATACTATATCTTTTTTTTGGAAGTTACTGAACCTAAATTAGTCTTGACAGTGTTCAAGCGCTGAAATAATTTTGTAAAGGCCTGGCCACACTAGGAAATTGTTTGCAAACCCATTGTTGTTTTATGAATTGCTCTTAAATATAACCAATAAATTCTCTACTCTTACAGGATTTAAAATGTCATCCAACCTAAAAGAGGTAAAATTAGATGAGGAGAGCCATGTGTTTAATGAGAGTTGACTTTTGATTTTTTTATTTCACTGCTGACCTTATTATATCTTTATATGCCACTTGAAAGTATAAAGACTTTTAAAGACATTTAATATCAAAAGGAATTATACTCACGGCAATAAAAATTTTCACTTTTGATCATTTGTCAAACAAGATATCTTCTTTCCAAAAATCATGTCTGCTCAGTTTGATCTCTTGAAAGCAAAACTAGAGATATATCGAATGTTTTTTTTAGAGGTATTAATTCTTAAATAACTTTGATTTAAGTTGGGCCAATTAAAGTGTAACCACGGATGGAGTTTGAAAAAATGGTTTTAAACTCTCTCTCTCTCTTGGTCGAGAAAATTTGCAATCTCTCTTGTCTCTTAATATTAATGGCACACCACCTCTGAAGTTCCGTTGCATTATTCATCAATAGGTACTGTATATATATAGTTCCTAAATTTGAAGATACACAAGAACGTCGTCCTATCAACTGTACATTTATAATCATGGTTTAATACAGAACAATTTCAAACATTTTATCTGAAATATAATCAGGTATGGTGATATATTGCACCATCCCTGATATATGAGGTAAATTAGCAAATAAAAGTTTCTTAGGCGTTTTTGCTCTTATATATATATATATATATATTCTTACAAACACACACACACAAAGGCATTTATAGATTCAGACTATATTTTTCTGTATTTCTTATCTGATATATTCATATAATTGAACAATTTGGTCAAAAAACAGGTAAGGAGCTAAAAACACAAGCAATATAGAATTACTGAAAAAAATGCCTTGGAAATAAACAAAAAACAAACAAATCACAAAGTTTAGCAATTTCCTGTTACAGAAGTAAACACAGAAAATAAACTCATGACTACCTCAAAAGAAATTCAGAAATGAATAAAACTCACAAACTGAATAAAACATATAGATTCAGGCTATGGAATGGAACATAAAGCAGGGGAATTCAGATGTCTGACATAAAGTCATTCAGTGTATCACCAACCAGAAATTCAAAGGTTTTAAATGAAATAGGATTTGAAAACCTGATTGCACTGAAAATAATTGTTAAAGACAACAGCTGTTTGAAGTAATATTCCTGTCTACCTGAAGAATATTCTCTCAAAGGAAAAAGGTTTGAAGTTAGTATGTTTCAGTTTTGGCAAAGTACATATATCTGTAAGCAAACCCAGTGCACCAAAATGAAACTAGTAAAATCAAACTTAGGAGACGGCACTGGGAGCATCTTTCAGCCAAATTTTGAGGCTTGACACTGAAATAGATATTGCTAAGTTTGCTAATAAGATGAACATCAAGTTTCAATTAAAGATGAGATAAACAGAATTTTCAAAGTAACCTCATTTATTTTTGTACAACTGTAATAAAAAGATAAAACTATTAAGAGCTTTTTTATTTATAGGAATGGGAATAATACCTATTTAAAAAGGTAACCTTTTATGACTTTTGTGTTAATTTCCACTCTAAAACTTTAATTTTAAAAAAAATTTAACGGTTCCAATAATCAACTTTCTCCAAGACTCATTTGCTCGTCTCATATCTACGATTTGGCAAACGGAGGGGACTTATTTAATGAAATCTGAAGTCTGCTTCAAATACACATACATAAATACGGTCAGATACACACACACATATATATATATACACACAGGATTATGTGGAATCAATGTATAGTTTATGAAAAAAATATAATGGATATGTATATATATATATATATACATATACAAGCCTCCCAATATCTATAAATATATATATATATATATATATATATAACTGTCGAATCTTTCTCATCGCCTCTCTCTCGCTGCTGGGAAGGACATGGTTTTGTAACCTGACGTCCTCCATTTCGTTATAAATTTTAAAGACCTGGGGCAGTCTGATGTAGGTCAGAAATTTATTCCTTCCAAACGTAATTGTGATTATCTATATCTTATTAACTCAGAAGGGATAATTCAAAATGAAATGCTGTCAATTGTGTCATTGCTGGAGTCGGAAAGTCAGGATAATTCACGCTGGTATGCAAGTTAGCTTGCAGATAATTCCCTTTCATGCAAAAGCCCTCTGGTTTCCTTCTTTTATGACGACTTGTATGGCCTAGCGGGCAACGCCCAGTTACCTTTCAGATTCAAGACCTGAGTTCAGTCTGATGTGAGTCAGAAATTTATTTCTGTTCCACACGTGACTGTGTTGATTATTTCAATTCAATTTATATATATATATATATATATATATATTTATATAATTATATATATTATATATGATATATATATATATATTTATATATCAAATATATACATATATACATATATATATATATATAAGTATATATTGCAATATAATAATATATATTATATATGTATATAATATATATATATATAAATAATATACAAATATATAATATATACATATACAAATATATATACATATATGTATATATATACAAATATAAATACATATACTTGTTATGATCTTCCTTTCTTTATAGAAACTTTGATGTAGTTCGTTTTTAAGCTTTGTTTGTTATAGTTGTAGTAACGTTTGAGTCCCAGGAGTTTTTAGAAAGACACAGTGCAGCTTTCTTACTTCATTAACACACTAGTCAAAATAACACCGTACTTATACAAGCAAAATATTTATGAAGTTAGGTAGTATGAATACAGATCAAAGGAGTCAGAGTGCAAACCTCGCAGAAGTGAATCTGGTTACCACCAACCCACAACTGGTGTGGCCTATGACCTCCTCTCAAAGGCTCTCTCTGCTTTATTTCTTCTGCTCTCTGTTTTTCCCTTTTTAAGGATTTTCAAAATGGAATGCCGCTCCTAAAACAAAGGTGGGCAACAGCTTCTGTCCAGCCCCTTGATAGACGTCTAATTGGTTGACGACGACTTATCTAAGAAGTCCTTTTCAGGTGGGATTAGTTGAATTGACTCCTACTATAAAGGAGGGTCTTTTATGTCACCGGAAGTCTTATTTTGCGGCTAAAGTTAAAGCTAAACTTCACAGGTGAGATATGTAAACATTCCTTAATGATTTCCATCGATTTGCTTGCACCGTGTTTAGGCTACACGAGCGCAAAAACACTGGAAATGTTGTTACTACCTTTGCTTCGTTATTTCTCTCTCTCTCTCTTTAGCTCTGCTTTTATAACTCTGTTAGAGTTTTCGTCTGTTGCATTCACAGTAACAGAATTAATCAGGTTTGGACAGCAGCAGATCAGGAGGTTCTCGACAATATTCCATCGAGAACACAGCAGCAGCAGTTTTTCTGGGGATCACCTTCAGGGTGATCGAGCAACCACAGTTTTATGAGGATCATCTTGTTGTGGGTGATGGCAGCAACTGCAGTTTCCCTGAGTATCACCTGGTTGGAGGGTGATGGCCTCATCGGCAGATTTGAAGCGTCACTGGGTTGATGGACGTAAGTACTCAAGGAGGAGGTCGTGACCGGATCATGTTTTTGGTCACTGTTACTGCTGGTGGAGCAAAAGACTCTCATGGAGCTATTGTATTGATTAGGGCGAAAGGCTCTTGTATTGTTGAGCAAAAGCTCTCAAGTCACTGGTGTATATTATTGAGTGAGTGGCTCGTGTAATTGTAGTTAATGAGCAAGTATGGCTCTGCAAGTGTTTATGTAATGATTATTATTTCATTTTATATTTGTGTGGTGTTGCTGCTGGATATTATTTATTTTGGGATTTATTATTGAGTATTATTGAGAATTTAAAGTATGTGAGTCATGTAATTTGATTGTTGGTTATATTGGTCATTTGTTTACATTTCTATTTTCCAAACCTTGACTCATTGGTAAATATGTATAAAAATTTAGGATAATAAATTAGTTTTAAGGTAACTAGAGTTGTTTTGTTCAGCTCCTTCCTCCTTTGCTTGCTTCCAATGCCACCAGTCATTTCAGTCTCATTCTATTTTGGCAATTAAGACCCTGGGACTGAGTACGCCTCTTTACATAATATATATATTCTATATATATATATATATATATATATATATATATATATATATATGTATCTATATATGTATATATATATATATATATATATATATATATATATATATATATATATATATATATATATATATATATAAACATCTCAGCCTATGAAAATCAAATCGTGTAACATGACTTCCATTACCCTGGTGATCACTCCAGATCATTTGAGTGAACAGGACTGTATACATTATCAAACGGAATAATGAGGCAAAACGCTAAAAATAAAAAATAGATTCGTTCACCTTTTATTTTATTTTTACATTAACCGAGTTAGAGTCCACTCTCTAGAACGTGCCGCGCACAGTATCTGTGAATAATGATGTCAAGAGTGCGCGGAGTGACAAAACTTGTTATCAATTTCGCGTTTTTCAAAGTTTAATTGGATGAGGTCCATCAGCGCATTTGGTCAGGGATAATTATTTCCTGGCGTCGAGTAATTTAACAGAATTCTCGGTAAGTGTGATAGCAATGTTGCTATAGTGATGAATTTATACTAGAGTGTCACCCAATTGCTAAAGCGTTCGATATTGAACGGCAATTTCACGACGCTCGGAGAGATTTAACTGTAGGCCTATAGATATCGAAAGGCAATTTCATAAAGCTAGCCAAGATTCAACAGTAGGCCTATACTGTAGATACTAAATGGCAATTTCATAATGGTCAGCAAGATTTTAACAGTAGGCCTATAGATACTGAATGGCAATTTCATAATGGTCGGTAACTGTAAGCCTATGTTAAGTATCAAGCATTTCGTACTAAGCCTAGGCTATTTTCAATAGTTCTAATCGAAAATCTTTGCAATCAAAGTAGGCTAATCGATATTGTGTTGATTTTTGGTTGAGTATCAAGCATTTCGTACTAAGCCTAGGCTATTTTCAATAGTTCTAATCGAAAATCTTTGCAATCAAAGTAGGCTAATCGATATTGTGTTGATTTTTGGTTGGGGGAAATAACTTCTTAACATCCAAATTCAAAAGGATGGACAAAATCGCTTCACACAACAGAGAAGGATACTGGGCATCAGGAAACAAAACTAGGCAATTACAAATCAACGTCTGGGTATGTATGTATGTATGTATGACAGCAATGTTGCCATCGTGAGGATTTTTACTGAAGCGTTCGACATTGCATGGTAATTCATAATGGGCAGTAAGATGTAATTGTAGGCTTACATATCGCAGTGGGTACGTAAACATACAGTACTAAGACTAGGCTCGTTATCAATAGTCCTAATAAAAAATATCCGCTATAAAAGCAGGCTGGGCTAATCGAGACAGCGATGATTATGGGTTGGGGAAAACGCTTCCTAAACATCAAAATTGAGAGGGATAAGTAAAAATTACTTCACAAACAGAAAAGGGAACCGGGTATCAAGCAACAAAACTGGGCAATTGCAATCAACGTCTGGAGGAAAACTGCTTTGACATCTCGATTGACACTTTCAACTAAAATTTCAACTTCCTATTGGAAATAAAAGTTATGGAAATAAATAAAGCTGCCGCCTCCCAGGAACGGCACATACATGTAACTGTTAAAACGAACGATCACTTTGCAAAATGCCAGACCTATGTCTCCAAGGAAAATGAATTTCAGTCTTCAACACTTCAGAGAAAAAAAAAAGAGGAAGAGCCACTTCAAAAGCTTAGCTGTACAGAGTAACATAAACACACGCGCACATACATACACAAACACACCTGGGGAAGAGCACTTCGTGACCGAAGCAGCATTGGCAGGTGATGACGTTTTAGGCAAGGGTGTTTGCGTTACCAGGAAAGAACATTAAAAATAATGAAGGATAAATGACGAAAAGTCCGTGCATCAAGGTCTAAGTTCTCCGGAGTCAAGGCTTACGCGCCCAAATGATGTCACCTTCCAAAAAATCAAATACGATTTTATGACAATCATATCTGATGGATGTGTAAATACTCAAACGGTACGCAAAGAAAATTTACATAAGGGATTACACAACTACATTTTTTCATAGCACCTTTGTAAATACGTTTAAAGATGTACGAAAAGTACCTAACACATGCATGCGTGCATACATACCTTGTGCAAGTTAAAACATCTTGTGTCTGTGCAAATGAGTTCCGACTTATTTAGCGTGTTGTACGTCCACAGAGATATTAGTTACTAAAATTCGTTTCAGTCGCTGTCTAATGGGATAAAATGTCTACATAATTTAAAATTTATAATCCTCGAAAATCTAAAAACAGCTAAATTATAAACATTATTTCAATAAGTTATAGCATGAAGGACCTTTATGTAAACTTAACCCAGTAATTAATTTTTTCTTATATTCTATTACATTTATACAAGTAACTACAGTCTTTATTTCTTATAATTTCAGATTATAAGAAAACGGCAGCCCTAAATAATTTAAACATTATTAACACGAAAATTGATACAGCAGATGTATATAAGTCACAACAAGTGTGTGCTTCAACTATGATTCAAGATGATTCTCATACCAACTAGAAGCACTGAATGTATTTCGGCACCCGGGTGCTCCCAGAGAGAGAGAGAGAGAGAGAGAGAGAGAGAGAGAGAGAGAGAGAGATTCCTGGAAAGTTAATTTCCCCCCTATGGAACGACTACCAGGAATAGGAATCATTGTCACCCAGCAGACTAGGAGGATCCGTACTAACGTTCCAATTCCCGAAAAGGGATGGTCACAGCCAGGACCAGCTGCCACGAAACAGCAGCGAGTTTGATCTACACTCCCACAAGTATTACTGCGAGTTCTGTACCTTCCTTTCTCCACTACTGTTTCATACAAATAACGAAATGGCATCTGTTTTAACCAAAGGAACGGGAATGTGAAACAACAGTTCATATCATTATCTACGGATTTGTTTTACTAGAATATTATGCTAATCAACAAAACATTTTTACAAAAGCAATCATGAATAGTAGAATACTGCTTAACTCAGGCTGTTATTATGCACTGTTTTAATATTAAGGCTTTGCTTTTTTATAGGGAACATGACAAATCTCAACGGACTCAAAAGTCGTTTGAAGCTCCAACGTCTATCAGAAAAGAAAAAAAAACATATTTCCAAAACACACTTGTTAAGTTTTTCATTCTGACCTTCATTTGATGTTTCTGATTGCTACTTTTGGGAGAAACCAAAAAAGGAAGTTTACATTGTAATATCGATATTGTTGTGAGTAAGTAGCCGTTGCTACTAATTCCAGATCTGGAGGTTTTGAATATCTCAAAGTTTGTAAGTCCCAAACTAACGAATACGGGAAATAAAACCACCAGATTCGGCGTTAAATAAGTCTAGGCAAGTAAGCAACTCTGTGAAAGTTGTTAAATTTTTGGTCATTCCATGACTAAATGTACAGTGATATTGGATTTCTCACATAGCTTCGGTTTTCCCTGTTTCTATAGCTGTTTCTTTTTCAGGGAGCGATGTAGGACTCCCTGCAAAATCCATACTACATTGTTTCCCATGACACCTCTCTCTCTCTCTCTCTCTCTCTCTCTCTCTCTCTCTCTCTCTCTCTCTCTCTCTCTCTCTCTCTCTCTATATATATATATATATATATATATATATATATATATATGCATATATATAAATATATATATATATATATATATATATATATATATATATATATATATATATATATATATATATATATTCACTTATAGTTAACTGAAGGTATGAGCTTTAAACATCATTACGAATGAATCTAAGTTCAAAAAAGACTGCATTGCTAATGATGAAACTGAACATATTTATGAAAACAAAGCAGAAGCATTCCACTTCCTCTTCGGTATGAGAGAAGTATTTTATTCCCAAATACTTTATATTCTTTTGAACCACACCACTGAGTCTGACAGTGAAATTTATGCGTGCGTGGGTCAATAGATATCCCCTCCGGATGGTCTCCAATAAACTAGCCTCTCACGAGGCACAATTCCATTTTCAATTTCTGGAAGTCTTCAGGTTAAAAAGCATCAGTTAAAGTGTTCAAGATTACAACTTTTACATTTCTGAATCTCTGAATCTCTAAGGAACAAAGAGCAAAGAGGGTAACATCATCAACACAACTCTCAAGGCAGTAAACCACAGCAAAAGAAGTAGCACAAGAGAAAGAATCGTGTGTGGGTGTATGCGAGTGTGTATGTGTGTATGTAAGTATATATATGTATAATAATACATATGTATATATTTTATGTATGTTTAAATATATATGTATATATATACAGTATATACTGTATATATAAATATATACATATAATTTATATATATCACTTTATAGCCCCGAATTTCACTCTTAAACCTTGGCTCACAACATCGAACCTGATCTTCCAGTTTCATGAGAAAAATATTCTAGACGCCATTTTTTTTTCGCCACGTGATCTGTGCCTCCTCCACTCCCATACCAGACGACATGAAGTCACGTGACCCAGATAAACAGCAGGTGGGTGTCGCTTTACGAGAAGCTATGGCCTTGTTTTTTCTTTACAGTATAAACATTATTCGAGTCTTGAATTACAATTTGTATATTTTATGCAACACTTAAACGATATATCGGAAATCACATTATATATATATATATATATATATATATATATATATATATATATATATATATATATATATATATATATATATATACACACACACACACACACACACACACACATATATATATATATATATATATATATATATATATATATATATATATATATATATATATATTAGTTTTTCTTCACAATAATAGCTCATGATGCAGTGGCGAAACTGTCTCGTATGCTTCAACAACATTATGGCGTGAACGAAAGCAATTGAGATTATTGCCAACTCGCACTTATTTTTATAGTAACATACATTGGAGATTCACGGCATTCGCAACAATTTACCCGGTGAAAATAAACGAAAACTCTTTGCCACCGTGATGAAAATGTTCACGTTTAACAACTACTTACGATCCTGTGTTTTTCTTATGCCAATGAGAAGAACAAGACCATAAAAAATTATGAAAATTCTAATTAAAAGAATTTTAGTAATGACAATAACAACAACATCGACCACATAATAACCAACAGAATAATAACATAAATATATTATTTATATATATATATATATATATATATATATATATATATATATATATATATATATAGTTACTTGCCACCCCTTCGCCATACAATGGGCTGCCAGAAAATGGCTGACAGTAATACAAAAAGGGCTGAGAAGAATGGAACGACTGGGAATACTAACCTTAATTATTTCCCTTCATCAAGTTACTGTAAGGCATAATTATACTCAGTTAACAATTAACAACATTTACCTAACAAATAATAATAGCTCACAAATTAATTATAACCATTGGCACACATAGGTAATTATAGATAAGGATATGTAACTATTTAACGGTGGTGTAAAAGGCGAAATTCCTTGTCCCATTGCACGTAGATGGGTCCAGGCGACGTACAAAAGTGCAAGCCGAGATATGTCCTACGTCACACACAATAAAGGCATCCCTCTGAAAGGAAGAGGTGTTGAATTAACTATAGGAATAGCATGCATTAAGGCCCTAACTATATATCATCAAGGTGTCCTAACTCACTACAATATCACACCCAAATGCTTAATGATTGCTCTGACCACTCAAGAGAGCACACAGACGGCATAGCCAGTCAAAAGGCACTGTGGTATCACTTTTCCTATCCTGAAAATTAACTAAGCATGCAAACAATGGGTGGCAGTGGCTTACCATAGAAGTCCAAAGGAACGAATCCCGTAGGGTTATCCTGAACTGAGGCACATGGCTGTGCAAGCAGGAAAAATGAGTATCCACTCTCGACTGTAACCAAAACAGGTGTCAGTGTGAATTTGGGTGTTCACGGCTGAACTGTTAGGCAGGACCACCTTAGGACCCAATATGGTTGCTGTCTCAGGTTGGTTCCTTCCAATTCTTGCAGTGGCCCTCCCTCTCTCAGCTACCTACAACGATGTGTACTTTGGCAGCAGAAAGAAAGGATACAGGGGGATACAATGACGGGATTATGCTATATGGTCAGCCATTTGCACTAGGTTTGCACGGAGGCAGCCATCTTATGAGCGAGGGTTAAGCCCTGTCCACAAGAATATATATATATATATATATATATATATATATATATATATATATATATATATATATATATATATATATATAATATATATGTGTGTGTGTGTATGAGAGAGAGAGAGAGAGAGAGAGAGAGAGAGAGAGAGAGAGAGAGAGAGAGAGTACAAGCCGGCATTACGTATGCAGAAACATTCATAAATAAACCAAATGAGGAATCGGTCAAGCTGTGGATACACATTGAGCATCAAAGCGGCAGCAGAGGACTGAAGTAACGCGCAGCAAACAGAAATAAATAAACGAAATGACTGGAACATAAAGGTAAACAGCAGAAAGAGGAAAAAAAAAAAAAAAACGATTACTTGTGTGAATGCGAAATTAACTCTCGAAATGACGAGCCCTAACCTAAATAACAGTGCAATAACCAAGATGGTCAAACGTAGTCAGTATGTAAAGCTGAATGAGAGGGTCATGAATATGCATGTCTGGTGGTCGGGCCCATTTCCATTCTGGAGCGCCGGAGGGGGTAGATGCCTATTTGCATCTGTAAATGTTGGGGTTTCGGACGGAGGAAACAAAATTGATGTTTCTGGAGGTTGTTGTGTTCTAGTTTTCTCTTCTCACAGATGTTTATTCTTCGTTTATGACTGCGTTTTGTTTGTCAGGTTTCTATTATCAGTGCATTAATATCGTGGTTCTACTTCTCTGTTAGATTACTCAAAAGATAAAGCAAAGACAGTCACGGAAATTTATACGAACTGTTTAGGCCTACACACTGTTGTTTGTCAACAAATCTATTTATTCATTAGCATTAACAAAAATATTACCAAAAAAAAATCAAAACTACACAGTAGATATAGAAGAAAAAGATTGCAGTGATCTTGACGCTGAGTTGGATAGAGGCACTATTCCTGTTCGGTAACAAGGAAGTGTTTAGGGATGGTTTCTGACGCGAAAAGATAGAAGAAAATGAACAAGAAAGAGTCGGGCATTTTTTTTTTAAGAATCTTTAGCGCACACAACTAATATATTACTCGGTTACCTTAGTTTTCGCAGTCTGGAAGAAATACCCACTGTCTGGAGAACTCAAAATTAAGGTGTTCAAATTTTTTCGGTAGCTCGGAATGTTCGTTTTTCTCAGAAGCCAACTCCGAGTAGTAAAAAATCAGTCCATTAAATCGCATTCAGGCATGTCGGGTATTTGAAACGATGGATATTCCAAGAACAGACGGACAAAGAGACAGAAATTCCAGGCAAATGGAGTTCTTTTATTGTTGTTATTGCTCTTACACTATTTTGCTATTAGGAAAGGAACTTTTCACAAAAAAAAAAAAAAAATCAAATATTCACCGCCTTTAATTCATAACCTTTGCCTACTTACTGGAGCTTAAATGGCGATTACTGGCGAAAAATGTTTAATCCTTCGTTAATTGTTTACATTTTGTGGAATTTAAATAATTTTGCAAGTTCATTCATTCCAGCTCACTGATACTGATGAAATAACTTGAGTTTTCAACCCTCTAACCATTGTTGTTAATGACTTCGATCGAATGCCAAGGAAATGAATACATTTAAAAAAATTCTGCAGGTCTCAAAACATCAAGATGCTCTGCCACATTCTTCTCTTAATTTTAAGGCAATGGATCCTTGCAGGCCAAATGAGTCCATTCAATCACATTTAAGTTCCAGTCAAAGAAAGAAAATGGAGTACCTGTTACACAGAACAGCAAAGGGTGTTTCATGCATAGCCAGTAAAACCACCAAAATATTTCCCCCCGTAGCTTCACAGTGACGGCTTTTTTGTGATACCAGGATGTAAAAAATCAAACTGTCTAAAACATCGTCGATGACCTCTGTAGTTGTGGTGACACAAAGCATGCACTCACAAAAGAAAACACACACACATGTGTCCCCGAAATAAAGGCAACTTTAATATTAAGGTTTTGCGCCTTGGAGCAGTAAAAATTCAGAAGCATTTCCGAGATATAAAGTTTGTCAAAACTGCCACCATGAGGACTCCCTGTATGGCTCCCAGAAGGGACATTAAATCAAGGAGACGTCGCGCCATGAAAGAAGGAAAAATACATCGGGGGAGATATTTTCTCTCTCTAAAACATTTCAGTGTTCCAGTTTTCACCGGAAGATTTCGACATCTCTTGCGTTGCACGATTTTCAGTCTGTATTTTTAATGGGTGTTCATTAGAAGTTTTATATTATTTTCTATAAAGGAAAGAGACTATTCAACTAATAAAATAATATTTATATATATATATATATATATATATATATATATATATACTATATATATATATATATATATATATATATACACCATAATATGTAATGTTTGTGTTGTGTGTGTGCGTCATACACCACAAAATTTCTCCAAGTTAAAAACTATATGAAATGTTCAAGTAAATCCAAGAGATTTTATATATATATATATATATATATATATATATATATATATATATATATATATATATATATATAAATGTGTGTGTGTGTTAGTCACGAGAACACGTAACTGCTCGACGACTTCACATTATTTGAATTTGCTAAATCGGCAAAGAATGCCAAGTTTATATAATGAGGAAACCCCAACCCAGCTACCAGTGCTAAAAATCAAGGTCGCTCATTGGGTATCTAAACAAGTGTAAAGAAGTCACTGTGATACATACTGATACTCTCCTGCAGTGCTCCGGCTGGCTCTGGAATCTAGCTATGAAAAAATGTATCTAAAAAAACATCTACGCTCTCATGCCACAGTGCTTGCCTAAAAAAAAGTGCTACTCTCAAGAGAATGGCTGTCATTTATGCATATATTTATATTTGGAGTTTCATCTTAGGCTGATGTTTTTGTTCACACAGAATCGTAAAATGTATGCATTAGGAGTAAAAGCCAATGCCTTGAGAAAAGGACAAGCAGTTGAGCACTTGATTTTTCTCGTTTCCCTCGTGGCTAATGTGTACTTCGGACTGACATATAGCCTATATACAGGAATATAAGACATCATTGTTTCTGAGAGTTTATTGATCAAAAAATTTTGGATTCAGTAAAAACATCAACCGCATCTGTCCGATTTTCTTAAACTTTAATCCATTCTTTGCTTCCATCTCAACTTCTAAATCAATGTAAAGGACTAGTGAAAGATTATACTTTAGCTCTCCTTAATGACAAATCCCAGCTATCAGCATTACTCTAAATAAAAAATAATCTACTTTAAAACACAATTCGCTTTACGTCAGAATGACCGTAATGAAATTATCTGATTTTATGAGAAGGCAAATATTAAAAAATATAATTATGCACCTTAAAATAATGTTCAAGCTTTTAATTGTGATTACAATCATCCTTCATTAATGTCCTGACGTTTTGCTTTTGAATTCCTTAATTGCTTGCTTTGTCCATCCTCTTGATTTTGCCCTCGTTTCCTACCGCTTTCACTTTAAGATTTAATCCCATCATTTCCCAATGTCGACGACGAGACTCCTTCTAGTTTTAAATTCTTTCATGATTCTCTGTCCCTTACCTTTCTTTATTCAGATATTCATTAGCATTTCTGCTGGTGACAAAGACAAACAAGTAAAAAGTGC